>NW_022060298.1:300000-423968 GCF_007364275.1 Archocentrus centrarchus
TGCAGTGAAATTCTGTCCTCAGGTATAAACTGTGACTGTTGATAATTAATTTTAAATTAAAATGCTACAATAATGCAAAGTGACCTACAGACCCCACACATGGTTGGAGGATGGAGTCCTGACTCCTGCAGTCTGCATCCTTGAGCAAGGCACTGAACCCTCAGTTTCCCCTGAAGCACTGAGAGTGTGAGTGTGTGTGACTGTTAAACAGCAGTGAGGCTGTGCGCCAGGGTGGCTCAGCGGATGAGCAGGCGCCCACATATGCTGCCTGGTGGTGCAGAGGGCGCAGGTTTGTGTCCCGACCTGTTGCCATTTACTGCGTGTCTTCCCCGCCTCTCTGCTCCTGATTTCCTGTCTCTCTACACTGCTGACAGTCACATAAAGTTGTAAAAAGCCCAAAAAAAAGCCCTCAGGCGCAGATAAAATCCTTCTATGAATGAATGAGAGTTGTAGTGAGAAAGTGCTTTGAGTGCTCAGCTGAGCAGAAAGCTGCTATATAATTATAATATATAAGTAGCAGTGCATTTACTATTGCTCCTCCATGACCCACCTTCATCCCTATAAGAATCATTACAGTAATCAAACTATTCTGTGAGTCTAAATCCTCTGTCCTACCACAGTGAAGTGGATGTGCAGCCCTGGTATCATCATATCACCTTCACACTGACAATATTAAATATCTAGGCATCAATAACCCAGCTGTCAGAGCCGTTCAGTCCTCTACTTCAACCAGTGCAGGATGAGCTAAGCTGCTGGACCAGCCTCCTCCTCTCCCTCTGTCAAAGAGCAGCAGTCACTAAAATGTCACTTTGACGTAAAATCAGCTTTTTACTCGCAGTGATCCTCAATCATCCCAACAACTCCTGCTTCAAACCTCTCAGCACGGTCAGAGTCCTGCTGGACAAATAACAGTCCACGTATTAAACTCACAACTTTACAGAAGTCAAAGTCCCGGGGCGATTAGAAACCCCAAACTCTGAACTGTATCATCTAAAATACTCCTGTTTAGCACACACCGTGGTGTTCAGTGGACTATAAAGACAGCCCATGAATCCATGGCTCAACAGCAGTTTAACAGGAAAGTGGGAAAATCTGGAAGCATCTGAGCTGAGAATAAAATATCAGAAGAAGAAATGGAGCACGAGTCAGAGTCCAGGAAGTCCTCAGTGGGAAAAAGACAAACAATGCTCCAAACCTTTGACTCTGAGCAGCAGTGATTTGGCTCTGAGGATGTTTCTGTTCCTCCAGACTTTACAGCTGAAACTTCCACTGTCCCAGTCTGTGGGCTGTTCCAGGGTCAGACTGAGGTCTCCGCTTCTCAGCAGGTCTTCACTCATCTTCGTCCGGCCTCTGTAGGCCCGGTACTGTTCTTCAGGCTGGTCAGAGCCGTGCTGATACATGTGCACTGTCCTGGATTTCCCATCCTTCCACACCACCTTACAGTCTTCAGGCAGGTGTTGTGTGGTGTTGAAGGGCAGCTGCACAGACTTCACCTCTGAATCCGCCTCCACTTGTGGGACTGAAGGACAACAAAGCATGATGTAAGATATGATGTTATAATGCTGAGATGAGCGTTCCACTTTGTCATCAATGGTCCTAAATGCAAATGTGGAACTAGAAGGGCACTTCCACTTTTCTTCTTTTACATTAAATGTTGGCTCAGGCTGATGTGATTCATTCTTACTATGAAGAATACACGTGCACTGTTAGAGAACCAAACTGACATTTACAACAAACCACCAACACAAACAGCTGTGTACAGAAATGAGGAAGTGTGTCTACAATTGTGATAATTTATACACAAAGAAAAATGACTGTATGCTTGTAAGAGCAGCAAATTAGAGGCTCAAGAACGAGAAGATGAGGCAGAGAGTGAAAAACTAACCAAATTAATCCAGTGTGAGCTCAGGTTTCACACTGATAAATAAAATACAGTTATTGGATGAAGCTGACTGAGACTGAACCTCCATCTTGATGACCTCTGACCTTTGACCTGTATCTACAGCACTGACCTCTGACATTAAGCTCTACTTGTTTCTCCATCAGGATCTTTCCCTCACTGCTGCAGATGGTGCAGGTGTAGGTGGTTGTCTTTGTGGGGTGTTTCAGGGTCAGACTGAGGTCTCCAGGTTTCAGAAGGTTTCTCTTCATCTTCGTTCGTCCTCTGTAAAAGTCGTGCTGTTCTTCAGGCCGGTCAGAGCCGCTCTGATACACATGGACCTTCCTGTTGTCTCTGTCCTTCCACTCCACTTTAGCATCTTTGGATAACCAAACTGTGGATTTGCAGGGCAGCTGGACAGACTCCCCCCCTGAGTCCACCTCCACCTGGTAACCTGAGAGAACAACAAAGCACGACATGATGACATCATCAGCAGGTCTGATGGTCACATGACCTCCCTGTCCCCTCCTCCTAGTCTCAGATTGTGTGTCAGTTTGTTCCTGATGTGTTCCTGACTCGTTCTTTGGTAACTAGTCACAGCGTCCTGTAAAGAGCTGCAGACATGTTGATGAAGAGCAGAAGAACAGACACACTGAGCCTCCACAGTCTCACACACATCAGCACAGGAACCATGAAGATCTCACGTGTCTGCTCTGAACATCTGAAGCTCTCCACCACATGACTGAGCACAACTCAAGGAGGAACATTTACTGAAGCTGCTGCCACACTTCCTGTCAGCACATGTTTCCATGGCAGCCTGCTGTTTGCCACCACAGAAGAAGAACAGCTGTGTGTCAGATCAGTGCAGTGAAGTTTGTGTGAGCGACAGTCAAGGAGCCCCCAGAGGACACCTGTTAACCATCGGCATTATGGGTAGTGTAGGAGCAGAGACTCACCTGACATGAAATGCTCCCAGAAATGAAATAAAAGACCCACAAAAACCACAACAAGAAGAACCAGGAGAAGCATCAGAGCTTTGGCCCAGGATGGAAACAGTTCTGTGGAGAAACATAAAGAACAACATGACCTTTGACCTCTGACTGAATGTAATAAATAAATTTGATGATAGTCCTATACTTCAATCAAAGAGTTGACATGGTTAAAATCTGAGTGATGTGAGATGGATCTACAGCAGGTGTTTGTTGCTGACCTTTGACCTGCAGCTGTACATCTGTCAGTCTTTGTTCATCTCCAAGGTCTCCAGCAGAGCAGGTGTAGGTGCCGCTGTCAGACAGTTGGAGGTCGGTCAGCTTCAGGCTGAGGTCTCCAGTCTCCAGAGCGTCAGTCTTCATGGATGTTCGGCCGCTGTAACGCTCGTTCTGATCTTTCAGCTCGTCTCCTTGCAGCTGACGCTGGTGGACGGTTGAAGGACTGAGGTCGGAGCGGCTCCACACCACTGTGGGGTCACTCAGTGTTAAAGTGTCAAACTGACAGGGCAGGATGAAAGAGTCCCCCTCATACAGCTCCACAGCTGAGGCATGCTGGGAAACTGAGGACACACAGACAGAGACTCCATCATGTGCTGCTTTGAGGTAAAGATCAAGTTTAGACACATTTACAGAAACAGAACGACAAACATTACAAACCTTTTCAGAACTCACACAGATTAAAAAAACAGGACTTCAGAAAAGAGGCAACTGAGGAATTACAACAGTTCAAACATGATGAGATGATGATGGACTTTCAAGGTCTTCTTGAGATTAAAAAATGTGTCATATTTACAATATTTCTTCACTGAAGGACCTTAGTGATCTGTGTCCAAACAAAGCTCAGAGTCAAAGGTCACACCAGACTGTGAGTGGAAGTCCTGATGGAGGACAGATGTTCAAGGTCTTTAACATCAGAGAGACAGATCATCAGAGTTCAGACTGCATGTGTGTTACTGTCCATCAGTGCAACATACAGCTGTGTATCATCCACATAATAGTGGAAATGAACACAGTATTTAGATTATCTGAGCAAATGGAAGAAGATAGAGAGTAAAATGGGACTAAGAACAGATCCCTGAGGAACTCCACGTGAGAGGGAGGCTGAGGATGAGGAGAATCCTCCCATTCAAACAGAGAAGGATCTGTCTGATAAGGAGGAGCGAAACCAGGAAAGATATCAGGGTTTCATTGTGAACCACATCAGATCCAGAAGAATTAGAAGAGATCAGAGCCCAGAGTCTGATGTTTCCATTCCTCCAGACTTTACAGAGTCAGCAGCAACAATAAATCATTGATCACTTTGATCAGAGTTGTTTCTGTGCTGCAGGGAGAAAAAACAGAAAGATTTCTTAAGATGTTACTGCTGTTCATATGTAGGATTCACTGAGATGCAGAAGATTTCTCTGATGATTTAGATAAAAACAGTTTGAAACTGTTTTGAGATGAGCTCAGACAGGAGGGTCCAGGAGGGGGGCTTACTACCTGAACTAAAATCCTCAGCTCTTCTGCACTGTTTTTATACCTCTGCTGTGATCACTGAGCAATGGAACACATGGTATTTCAGATTTCTGACCTTCAAAGGGGTGTTGTCATCAAGGACAGAGGTACACAATCTATTGAAATGATCTCACAGTTCACTGAGAGCTCCCTGAGATCACTGGGTCACAATTGTGTGATTAGCTGTTTGACTGGATCTCTACCAAGTCTGCAGTTCATCAGTCTCTCCCATGATAACGTTCACTGTTCTCGCTGTGTTCACCTCTCACTTGCCTGCTGGGCTCCCAATCTTCACCTGGATGCCTCTGTTGATGCAGAGTCCTCCTGTGGTTCATCATGGATGAACAAGCAGTTTTTATGTTCTCAGCCTGTCTGTACTGCCCCATCCTTCCTACTCAACCCATCAACAGGTTCTTCACCACACAGCTGCTGAGCTCCTATAGCTCCACCAGGGTTTCACTGCTTCCTGGACATCACTCGCCATGCCCATCAGATAAACATCCATTGCGAAATCTGAGGGAGATTTCACGATGGCAACCCCAAACCTGGTCTTCAACTCATCATGCCCCAAGAACCTCCATATGGAAAGTTGTCCACAGTCTCTGAACCAACCTAGCAGGTTAAGTAACCTCACAGATGTTGGCTTCAGAGTATTGTACCTCATCATAAGATGCAGATCCCAGCAGATCCACCCTTCCCTTTGTATCTGAAGTCCTTCAGGAAATAGTTCCATCTCAGGTTCATGCTCACTTGTCTAGCAACAACCTTTATGAACAGTTCTGGTCTGGTTTCCACCCTGTTCATAGTACAGAAACAGCCTTGGTAAAAATCACCAATGACCACCTCGTGGCAGCTGACTGTGGTCTATTAATCATTCTGATCCTCCACGATCTGAATGGAGCCTTCGACACCACATCCCAGAATATCCTTCTTGAGAGATTAGCTTTTATTGGAATCACTGACACGCCCTTAAACTGGTTTAAATCTTATCTCTCCAGCCACCGTCAGCTCATTCAACACAACTTCAATTCCAACCCATTTCCTGTTACTACTGGTGTCCCCAGGGATCTGTCCTGCAACCTCTTCTATTTATTATCTATCTACTTCCTCTTGGTCATATCGTCAATAAATTTAATATAAGTTTCCATTATTATTATTATTATTATGCTGATCACAACAAGCTCTACCTACCAATCAAACCCACCTGCATGCTCCCACCCACCAACTCTCTGTGTTTGACTCCATCAAAGCAAATCTTGGAGGCAACACAGATCAAACTGAGGATCTCATCATCTCAGTATAACATCTTCTCCCTCCCTCAGGTCAAGAGTCTGAGTTTCATCCCTGACAGCACTGATATGGTCTTTTTTGGTGATGTCGCCCTGCTGAACAGCAGCAGTGATGGTCGATGTATTTCCGGGTAACACGGAACATAAATGCATGGTTTAAATACACCAATCACGGAGCTCCATCTGTGATCTTACAGCAGAGGGTTGATCGCATTTCTCTACATGACCTCCCTGTGTGTGCTGCTCTGTGTTTGTCACTGATTTCAATCAATGATCAGAGCCTGCTGAGCCTGCTAGCAGACAGAAGAGAGCCCTCCTGCTGATCTGTATGGGACACACACACACACACACACACACACACAGAGCAGCTGATTTTTTTGAGTTATCTTACCGTGCATGAGGATCACAAACACCACAAACATCTTCATGTTCATCTGTCAGCAGCTCCCACTGTGATCCTCGGCAGACACTCTCACAATGCTCAGACTGTGAACCACAGCAGCTTTTTCGTCCTGCAGGATCACAGACCAATGAAGTAGGTGTGTCACTCTGTACAGAACAAAGACCAAAGGTCTCCTACCATGTGAAGACAAACACTTTGACCTCTGAACTCAGTGATACGTGCCTCTTCAGATTCAAT
Organism: Archocentrus centrarchus; assembly: GCF_007364275.1. Lineage (NCBI taxonomy): Eukaryota > Metazoa > Chordata > Actinopteri > Cichliformes > Cichlidae > Archocentrus > Archocentrus centrarchus. The sequence continues at coordinate 306,295 of NW_022060298.1, forward strand.
CTGTTAGTTCAGCTTCTTCTTACATGACAGCCAAAACATTCAGAGTTATTTAAGTGAACTGAACCTTTAACTGTGCTCACAGCTGCTCTGCTCACATGTGGCAACCATGAGCGACTCACAAAGTTCAGATTCACAGTTTGTTGAGCGTGTGGAAATCCAGCAGAGATCAGCTCTGAGGAGGTTCAGGCTCCTCACAGTGTGACTGCTGAGTGCACCAGTTCCACACAAAGCTCAGCTTACCGAGCTCAAGGCCGGCTCAGAAGGTCACATGAGGATCATTTACAGCAGAGTGGAGCAAACTTTAGGAAGAAAAACAGGAAACTTTTAAAACTTCAGCTCACTGTGTGTGTGTGTGTGTGTGTGTGTGCGTGTGTGTGTGTGTATGTGTGTGTGTATCCGTGTTTATAGGACTAGGTTGTTGATTTTAATCTTGAGTCATAGCCTTTTATGGCCTGTCACACACTCCTGTAATTTCAGCCTGTATCTCTCTGTGGAGACAATAAACACACCTTTGATTTTCAACAATAAAAACACCTGCACTAATGAACCAGCACAGTCTGCAACATGATGTTTGATTAAATACAGAGTGAAGTATAAACAGAGTAAAAGGAGGTGAATGAAAAGGAACACATCATAGACATGCATCATCATCATATTGGGGTGATATGGTACTATGAGGTCTTTGAGATAAGATGGTGCCTGATTGTTCAAGACCTTGTATGTGAGGAGAAGAATTTTAAATTCTATTCTAGATTTAACAGGGAGCCAATGAAGAGAAGCCAATATGGGAGAAATCTGCTCTCTCTTTCTAGTCCCTGTCAGTACTCTAGCTGCAGCATTTTGGATCAGCTGAAGGCTTTTCAGGGAGCTTTTAGGACAGCCTGATAATAATGAATTACAATAGTCCAGCCTAGAAGTAATAAATGCATGAATTAGCTTTTCAGCATCACTCTGAGAAAGGATGTTTCTAAATTTTTCTAAATGCAAAAAAGTGGTCCTACATATTTGTTTAATATGTGCATTGAAGGACATATCGTGGTCAAAAATGACTCCAAGATTTCTCACAGTGTTACTGGAGGCCAAAGTAATGCCATCCAGAGTAAGTATCTGGTTAGACACCATGTTTCTAAGATTTGTGGGGCCGAGTACAAGAACTTCGGTTTTATCTGAATTTAGAAGCAGGAAATTAGAGGTCATCCAGGCCTTAATGTCTTTAAGACATTCCTGCAGTTTAACTAATTGATGTGTGTCATCTGGCTTCATTGATAGGTAAAGCTGGGTATCATCTGCATAACAATGAAAACTGATGCAATGCTTTCTAATAATACTGCCTAAGGGCAGCATGTATAATGTAAATAAAATTGGTCCTAGCACAGAACCCTGTGGAACTCCATAATGAACCTTAGTGTGTGAAGAAGACTCCCCATTTACATGAACAAATTGGAGTCTATGAGATAAATATGATTCAAACCACTGCAGTGCAGTACCTTTAATACCTATAGCATGCTCTAATCTCTGTAATAAAATGTTATGGTCAACAGTATCAAAAGCTGCACTGAGGTCCAACAGGACAAGAACAGAGATGAGTCCACTGTCAGAGGCTCTAAGAAGATCATTTGTAACCTTCACTAATGCTGTTTCTGTACTGTGATGAATTCTGAAACCTGACTGAAGCTCTTCAAATAAACCGTTCCTCTGCAGATGATCAGTTAGCTGTTTTACAACTACTCTTTCAAGAGTCTTTGAGAGAAAAGGAAGGTTGGAGATTGGCCTATAATTAGCTAAGACAGCTGGGTCAGTGATGGCTTTTTAAGTAGCTGTTTAATTACAGCCACCTTGAAGGTCTGTGGTACATACCCAACTAATAACGACTGATTGATCATTTTTAAGATAGAAGCATAATTATTGTTTTAAAGACCAAAACTGACTAAATTTGTATGTTTATACAAAGGCTGAAATGTACTTGTGCATATTTTTTTATATTTGTGCACCAACCTCTGAATCTGTCATCAAACTGCACAGATGTAAACACGACTGTTTGTTTACTCCAGTCTTTACTTCGTAACACATGCACACAGGTTATTATTTGATCATTTACACACAAACATTACTGTTTATAGCAAAAACTGCTGGAACAACAAAAGCAACAGCAGAGAGGTGAAATAGAAGTGACCTGAAGGAACTGTTTTATGTGCTTATCTCAGCTCTACAATGAAGAACAAAAGAGAAAAAGCAAAATGATGCAGGCTGTCAGCACTGAGTTTAGAACAAAGATCTCAGCAGAGGTTAAGAAACTCCTGAGGAGCAGAAACTGGACTTTGGACTTCAACTCAGCTTCAATCTGAGATAATCAAAGATATGAAAGTTTGTGATGTCAAAGAAATCAAAGTAAAACCAGAAACAACCCAAATAACTAAACATGACACAGACACACACTGAGGAGGCAACAATGACAACAAACTCCCAACAGAAACCACAACGTGAGAATATCACAAACTGAAACGAGTCCCAGGAAAATAAACCCAAAATCCCAAACTTCAATAAAACAGAAACAGCATTCAGTAATAAAGCTCAGAAACATCACCAACCCCAGCGACCATGACAGACTCACAACTGTGTCATTATTAGCTCTTCAGGTCAAAGCTGGAGCTGAGTTTGGTCTCTGCTCAGGATCAGTTCATATTCATGAAAATCCTTCAATGAAAAGAAATCATTGGAAATACATTCATATAATTGTTGAAATGAAATAAACTGTTGTCTGATTGGACTCCAAAGAGGCCACAGCAGAGCTCAGTCCCATAGTTCTAGCTCTTCAGTGAGCAGCAGCACTCTGCTGTTGTCTGTGGACACACTAAACACATCAAACACACTCCTGTTTGTCCTCAGTGTGTCTGCAGCACCTCTGAGAGTTCATTTAACGTTCCTCAGAAGCTGTTCAGTCCATCCAAACACTCTGCAGCGCTGACAGCCACTTCAGCTCATTCATGGATTTTGGTTCATCCATAAGCCAAGGAAGGAGAGGATGGTGTGGGTTTAAATAGAAAGAGAGAAAAAGAGTGAAGGTCACATGGTGATCCTGTGATCCTGTGATCCTCGTCTGTCGCTGAAGCCTTTTCCTGGATGTGAAGCATGAGGGAGTGAAGGAGCATTGAGGAGAAGAAGAGGCTCAGAGAGTCTGACTGCTCTCACACTGAATGCTTCATGCTGTGGATGTTGTTGATGAGGGTCTGCTGTGCTCACACTGCAGAGTCATGAAGATGGAGCACAGAAACATCATCTGAGATACTTCAGCCATCAGCTCTTCCTGCAGGCTGGATGACAACATCTCTTCATCACTGAGGTGCAGTTTAAATGAGAAAGCAGAATATGAGCTGTAAATGAAATTAACTCATCTGTTCTCCTTCTGCAGCAGCAGCTCCTCACATGTTTCTGTCTCTGTGGATGATGCAGAACAGGAAGTGTTTGTACAGCAGATGAAGGCAGGTGAGTGTGGATGTGGACGGCCACTTCATCACCTGTTGAGGAGCTTCACACATGACTCAGCCACATTTCCTAGAACAGAACAGTGAGATCAGCAAATCCACATGAAACTTTCAGGGCTCAAAGACACACTTTATCTCTGTTAGAAGCTGACATCAGATCAGTTTGACACCTGCTCTTTGAGGGAATGTTGGACTGAGATCTTCTCACTGAAGTGCATCTTATTAGTTGGCTATGTACCACAGACCTTCAAGGTGGCTGTAATTAAACCTCTACTTAAAAAGCCATCACTGACCCAGCTGCCTTAGCTAATTATAGGCCAATCTCCAACCTTCCTTTTCTCTCAAAGATTCTTGAAAGAGTAGTTGTAAAACAGCTAACTGATCATCTGCAGAGGAACGGTTTATTTGAAGAGTTTCAGTCAGAATTCAGAATTCATCACAGTACAGAAACAGCATTAGTGAAGGTTACAAATGATCTTCTTACAGCCTCTGACAGTGGACTCATCTCTGTTCTTGTCCTGTTGGACCTCAGTGCAGCTTTGATACTGTTGACCATAACATTTTATTACAGAGATTAGAGCATGCTATAGGTATTAAAGGTACTGCACTGCAGTGGTTTGAATCATATTTATCTCATAGACTCCAATTTGTTCATGTAAATGGGGAGTCTTCTTCACACACTAAGGTTAATTATGGAGTTCCACAGGGTTCTGTGCTAGGACCAATTTTATTTACATTATACATGCTTCCCTTAGGCAGTATTATTAGAAAGCACTGCATCAATTTTCATTGTTATGCAGATGATACTCAGCTTTACCTCTCAATGAAGCCAGACGACACATCAATTAGTTAAACTGCAGGAATGTCTTAAAGACATTAAGGCCTGGATGACCTCTAATTTCCTGCTTCTAAACTCAGATAAAACTGAAATTCTTGTTCTCGGCCCCACAAATCTTAGAAACATGGTGTCTAACCAGATACTTACTCTGGATGGCATTACTTTGGCCTCCAGTAACACTGTGAGAAGTCTTGGAGTCATTTTTGACCACGATATGTCCTTCAATGCACATATTAAACAAATATGTAGGACCGCTTTTTTGCATTTGCGCAATATTTCTAAAATTAGAAACATCCTTTCTCAGAGTGATGCTGAAAAGCTAATTCATGCATTTATTACTTCTAGGGTGGACTATTGTAATTCATTATTATTAGGCTGTCCTAAAAGCTCCCTGAAAAGCCTTCAGCTGATTCAAAATGCTGCAGCTAGAGTACTGACAGGGACTAGAAAGAGGGAGCAGATTTCTCCCATATTGGCTTCTCTTCATTGGCTCCCTGTTAAATCTAGAATAGAATTTAAAATTCTTCTCCTCACATACAAGGTCTTGAATAATCAGGCACCATCTTATCTCAAAGACGTCATAGTCCCATATCACCCCAACAGAGCACTTTGCTCTCAGACTGCTGGCTTACTTGTGGTTCCTCGGATACTTAAGAGTAGAATGGGAGGCAGAGCCTTCAGCTTTCAGGCGCCTCTTCTGTGGAACCAGCTTCCAGCTTGGATTCGGGAGACAGACACCCTCTCTCTTTTTAAGATTAGGCTTAAAACTTTCCTTTATGATAAAGCTTATCTGTCTGAGCTGCTTCACTGTCACACCGCTGTAAGAGCTCTGAGGTCATCGAACCAGCTGCTCTTACAGAGGCCTAAAACTAGACTAAAACAGAGAGGTGATCGAGCTTTTGCAGCAGCAGCACCAAAGCTATGGAACGATCTACCTCTCCATATCCGCACAGCTCAGACGATACACACATTTAAATCTCTATTAAAAACACATTTCTTTTCCTTGGCATTTGGCTGCAGTGCTACCTCCTTTTAGATGATTGTTTTATGGTATTTTATGGTACTTGTTTTAAACGTTTTAATTTTTAATTTTCTTATGTTATTTATTGTTCTTAATGTTTTTATTTATTTATTTTTATTTTATTATTTTATTTATTTATTTATATATTTTTATTTTTATTTAGTATAGTCCTTGGGGTTACAGATCTTGTACAGCACTTTGGTCAACGTCGTTGTTTTAAATGTGCTTTATAAATAAACTTGACTTGACTTGACTTGACTTGACTTATAGTTAGGGCTGGATCAGGTGACCCTGAACCATCCCTTAGTTATGCTGCTATAGGCCTAGTCTGCTGGGGGGTTCACATAATGCACTGTTTCTTCTCATTCACCTTATTTACTTTTTTTATACTCCACTCTGCATTTAATCATTAATTGTTATTAATCTCTGTCTCTCTTCCACAGCATGTCTTTCTCTCCCCTCAGCCCAACCGGTCTCAGCAGATGACTGCCCCTCCCTGAGCCTGGTTCTGCTGGAGGTTTCTTCCTGTTAAAAGGGAGTTTTTCCTTCCCACTGTCACCAAGTGCTGCTCATAGGGGGTCGTTTTGACTGTTGGGTTTTCTCTGTATTATTGTAGGGTCTTTACCCACAATACAAAGCGCCTTGAGGCGACAGTTTGTTGTGATTTGGCGCTATATAAATAAAATTGAATTGAATTGAATTAAAGCTCACATGGAGCCAGAAGAGATGGAAGCATGACTCCACATGATGAGAGCATGAACACTCAGAGATGTTCAGTTATTAGGATGAAGCAGCAGAGTCTGAAATGACACATTTCTGCTACATCATGTTGCTTAGAGAGAAAAACAAAGTTTGCTTTGAAGCTTTCTGTCATGGTCCTCGACCTTCGCTCCAGTGTTTGGAGTTTATTGTTGGTGTTGCAGTTTTGGAGTATTTGGGCTGTGTTAGCGTTTTGTGGGTTTTCCTCAGTGTGCCTGTCTCTCTGTGTGTAGTCTGTCTCTGTTTCCTTGTTTACACACTTCCTGTCTCATTTTGATTTCACGTGCATTGTGTTCAGTTTGCTTCCTCTTGTCTTGTGTTATTTTGTCCAGCTGTTACCTCTCCTTACCCTGTGTGTGAATTGCCTCAGTGTCTCTCTGCTCTTTGTTGTGTCGTCCCCTCATGGTGTTGTGTGTCCCTGTTCCTGGTTTTGCATTAACTTCTGGTTTCTGGACTATCTGCAAAGCTCTGCTCTTGGAGGATTTTGTATTTAGTCCATCCTCTCAGCAATAAACCTTAAGTCTTTGCCTGTCTGCCAAGTCCAGTGTTTGGGTCCGAGCTCTGCCAGCTCTGCCAGCCAGGACAAACATCTGTAAAATCCTGTGAGAGCCATTCATCGAATTTTAACCTTTGATTTTTGTTTCCAGCTGTTTTGAAACCAGAAACATCTGTAAAGACGGAATCTTCTTGTCTTTAACTTTCACTCTCAGCTGGGAACATCTGGATCCCAACATCCTGAAAGAAAATCCAAACACAGCCCCAAAATCCTGAAAAGCTGCAGCTCGGACAGAACGGAGGCTCAGCCACACTTTGTTCCATGGAAGAATTAATCCCTCCAGGATCAATGAAGTATCTATAATATATACTGTGGGTGGCAGTGGTGCAGTGGGTAGGTGCTCACCTCACTATTGTAGGTAGCATGGAATTGTAAAGCGTCTTTGAGTACCGTGAAAAGTGCTGTGTAAGTCTAAGGCATCATTATTATTATTATATATAAATATAAAGGAGAGGGGCTCCACTTTGTGACCATGAATAACAGAGCAGATATCTGCTGTCTCCCTCTGAGGCTCTCCTGCATGTTGTTCTCCAGCTGCTGCAGGATCTGCTCACATAGGATCTCTGCTTTGGAAAAAGGTCAAAGGTGAGATCACTGTGGTCACAAGGTAAGCTTAAAATGTGCCTTTATACCAGTCTATTATATACAGTATGTTACTACTATACTATACTATACTGTACATATGGAGAGTATACATTGATTACACAATTTTGCCGTCAGTGGGATATCTGTACATGTGACCTCTGACCTCTGAGTGAGTGCAGCACAGACTGTAAACAAGGACAAACTGCTGCTCATTTTCCTGCTTTATTTACAGCAGGAATTCATTGTGGTTATCAAAATACTGATAAATCAAATGTTTGTGAAAAAACTGTTAATATGCTTAAAACCACTAAAATGTCTGATTTTAGCAAACACTGATACACAGCATGATGTGTGTTAATGCAGCCTGATGTTCATCTGAAATGATCTCAAAACTCAATGACTGAACATCTTCACATCCAGCATGTAGTTTATAATCAATGAGAAATCAGAGCCATGTCAAAATGTACTTTTTATTACTTCATAGATGGAATTACTCACACAGATCATTTTTAATATGGGTTCCAAAACAAATACAGCACCAAACAAAGGTTTGGACACCAAACCTTTGTTTGGTGCTGTACATAAAACACAGTCAGGGTTGAAAGGTCATTAGAATAACGGCAGAGGTGGCAAAAGTACTGACATTCTGTACTTAAGTAGAAGTACAAGTACTTGTGTTAAAAAATACTTTGGTAAAAGTTGAAGTACTGGTTCAACTTCTTTACTTAAGTAAAAGTAAAAAAGTACAGGCTCTGAAATGTACTCAAAGTAAGAAAGTAAAAGTAGCTCTTTGGAGGACGTTTCTACCTGCTATTTTTCTGTTAGCTAACTGAACCTCATTATATTGTATATTATTGCAATAATATAAAAGGTATTAGGTACTAAACTGCAGTATTTTCATACAATCTTTGAATTACACAAAGTCAGCATACTTCAGTTTGTTTTGCAGTCCTTCCCTTTAAATCTAACCTCTCTTCTTCCTCTCCTGTCCTCTTTCTCCATCTCTGAGTGAACTTCTCTCTCTTTGCTCTCCCTGAAATACAGCAGCTCTGCTTTTAGCTAGCTGTGTGACAAACTGCACACACTTTGTGTGTTTGCAGATATTTGTTGAGCATTTAGAAACGTTGCATTTACCTGCCACACGTTACTCCCTTCATGCTCGCTCCTCTTCAGTACCGTGCTAAGCTGTTTATGTCCTGCGAGCACAACTTACGGACTCAGTCCGGCCCGCTGTAACTCCTGATTATAGCGCTATGAATGATAAATGATTAAATGGGCTTGTGTATTTAATCCCCTTGTACGCGATAAGTCCGGTGATGGAGCATACGCCAGTACGATTGTCTCCTTTATGTTATTATTCCTCCGTTTAGACTCAGATCGTTTGATGTTTGACGGAAATGCAAACTTTTCTCAGACGTGTTAAACCTAAAGTAACGAGTCTGTTTTCAAAATGTAAGAAGTAGAAAGTACAGATACTTGTGTAAAAATGCAGGGAGTAAAAGTAAAAAGTACTCAGAAAAATAAATACTCAAGTAAAGTACAGATACCTGAAAAATGTACTTAAGTACGGTAACGAAGTATTTGTACTTCGTTACTTCCCACCTCTGAATAACGGTCACTATATATGTTATGAAGTCTTATTGTACACATGAACAATCAGGCCTTCGCACTTTTAATGCTAATAATAACGGAGCAGACCCCGGCCCCATCATCTCTGCAGAGGCACCATCCTGACCTGCTGCATCACGGTGTGGGGCGGCGCCTCGCAGCATCTTCCTGCAGGATCTTCCAGCGTGTTGTGAGAGCAGCTGAGAAGATCATCATGCCTGTGTGTACACCATCACTTTATCCAGATAGAAGCGACTTCTGTTTTTCTGTTAGACCTAATATCACTATAAAGACTGTTATCTGTTATGGATGCATCTCATTAGCTTATTTTTAGTATAGCTTACTTAGATCTAACTAGATTTTTGTGTAAACTGTACATAATCAGATTTAGATTCACGTTTACACCATTGCACCACAAGTCTGAAAGTAATATACAGTGGTTAAGGACATTTTTCAATTTTCAATTTTTCACTCTTTGTTTCTTTGCATCCATTTGCTACAATCAAAAAAGTTCATCCTGCCCTCAGCTGATAGAGGAGTCGGATCAATGGAGCTGCTTCTGTTCCTGATGATCCCTGTTTGATCCTGGACCTGAGCTCTCCCTGCAGAGGAGACACAAGACAGTCACACACACATACACGCACGCACGCACGTGCACACACACACACACACACACACACACACACACACACACACACACACACACACACACACACACACACAAACAAACCTTTGACTGTGAGCAGCACTGTTTTCCCTCTCCAAATCTTTCCATAGACTCCACATCTGTATTCTCCACTGTCTCTCTCTGTGGGCTGGTTCAGGGTCAGACTGAGGTCTCCAGTTTTCAGAGGATCTTCATTCATCTTTGTTCGGTCTCTATAATCCTGGTGCTGTTTGTCAGGTTGGTCAGAGCCATCCTTAGATACATGGACTATCTTCTTTGGGTTATAGCGTACCCACTCCACTTTAGCATCTTCAGGCAGGTTTTCTGAGGTTTTAAAGGACAGCTGGATAGACTCCACTCCCTCCTCCACCTCCACCTGACAATCTGAAAGAACAACAAACAACATGAGCTGTATGTTAGCTGTGTCCAAATTTAGGGGCTGCGTCCTTCGAAGGCCGCATTTGTAGGCTGATTACATTGAGCGAGGCGATGAAGGCTGTCCAAATTTGAAGACTACTTCAAATGCGGTCGACGAATACATCCTTTTCTTGAATTTGTAGGATGGTTCCAGTGTATATTCATGGCCTACCATATCCCATGATTCATTGCACATCATTGCTATAGAGAACGCCTGACTCCCGGCACATCCTTTTCAACTGCCCCACTGGAAGTTAAACGCAGATATAACTCACTCGGCTGATCTCTAACAGTTGATGTTTGGTTAATTTCAGTGTTTCATTTGTTCCTGAGCAAATCAAAGTATGAATGAGCTCAGCATCTTTCAAACTCTTGGTATTTATACATTTAGACTGATTTGGACTCAACTAACAAAACTGTTGATTTGCTCCAAACTAAAATCATGTCAGAGGATTTTATTTTAAAAATTATGATCATTTTTAATCATCTTCTGTTCATTTAAATGCACAGTTGCTCCGCCTTACATTTTTGGCTTTTAGAGAAAAATATCAAAGAATTTTGATTATTTGAAGGAACTAAAAAATAGATTCAAACTAAAAACTTTTATAGAATAAACTCCTACATGACCTCTGACCTTTGACCTGTATCTACAGCACTGACCCTTGACTTTCAGTCTCATTTCTTTCCTCATCAGGGTGTTTCCCTCCATGCTGCAGACAGTGCAAGTGTAGATATTTGTGTCTTCATTTGTGGGGTATTTCAGGGTCAGACTGAGGTCTCCAGTTTTCAGCAGGTCTTCGTTCATCTTTGTTCGGTCTCTGTAAAACGGGTATTGTTCTTCAAGCTGGTCAGAGCCGTTCTGATACAGGTGGACCTTCCTACAGTATCTGCTCTTCCACTCCACTTTAACATCTTCAGGCAGGTGAACTGTGGTTTTGCAGACCAGCTGGACAGACTCCACCCCTGAATCCACCTCCACCTGGGGGACTGAGAGGACAACAAAGCACAACATGAGCTTGGATGGAGACATTTGTGTTGCCTCTAACACGCTGAATGTTGCTGCTTCACTGGGAGCTCACTGTTAGATAGAAAGTGTTCAGTGTGAAGAGGAGACGCAGCAGAAAGATGAAGACTGACAGGAAGAAAGCAGTGAACAGATTGTTGGAGCTGCTGTTAGTGGGACAGGACTTTATTCAGTCTGTGAGGAGCAGATTGGACTTGATGAAGCAGAGAAACATGAGTGTTTCTCAGTGCTGTAGCTCAGCCTGTAGAACATCTGAACAAGTTAAAAGGTTAAATGCAACCTAGCACCAAGTGTTTTTTTTATAAGAATTAAAAAAAAAATCTAATAACAATATTTTGACAATATTATAACAACATTTTAGGGGTCATAGGAAAATATCAGGGGGCCTAAAGCCCTCCTGAAACAGCTCTGTTGATATTTATGATTTTGCAAATTTCCTTCATAAAACGTAATAAGCTAAGTGACACTTTACAGTTTCTGTTATGCTAACATATTTTACTTGAGTGTACATTTGATTGTATTTTTGTGTTATTCAGGCTGTACTGTGGATTCACCTTCAGTCATCTCAGACCAGGCCAGCATCTCGTCACAACCTCCTGAGCCTCATTGGCACTCAGTCCAAAAACAGTGGGAGGACCCTTCACAACAAGATCATCAGTACTGCACCACGTCCCACAGAAAAGACGTCCAGGACAAGATGATGAATGTGATGAAGTTGCATGTTTTATTCTTCAAAATGATGCAGATGCTTTGCTGTACACTGGTATAGCCTTAGAAACATTTAACACTCGTGTCAACACTGGAAGGATATGATAGCAATGAATTTACAATACCTGTATGAGATCAAGTCCTAATGACACTGAAATTAAAGACTAACCATGTAATAAGTGACCTAAGCCACCAGTTTCACATACAGTCATGGCTGAAAATGTTGGCACCCCAGAAAATCTTCCAGAAAATGATTGCAGTCATACATGTTTTGTTATGCACATGTTCATTTCCTTTGTGTGAATTGGAAAAACACAAAAAAAGAGGGAAAAAACCCCAAACCCATATAATTTCATGCTAAACTGCAAAAATGGGCTGGACAGAATTGTTGGCACCTTTCAAAATTTTGGGTAAAAACTTTTTTTCAAGCATTTGATGCTCGTTTAAACTCACCTGTGGCAGTAACAGGTGCGGGCAATATAAAAATCACATCTGAAACCAGATAAAAAGGAAAGAAGTTGACTTAGTCTTTGCATTGTGTGTCTGTGTGTGCCACACTAAACATGGAGAACAGAAAGAGGAGAAGAGAACTGTCTGAAGACTTGAGAACCAAAATTGTAGAAAAATATCAACAATCTCCCCGGTTACAAGTCCATCTCCATAGATCTGGATGTTCCTTTGTCCACGGTGTGCAACATAATCAAGAAGTCTATAGCCCACAGCACTGTAGCTAACCTCCCTGGACATGGACGGAAGAGAAAAACAGATGAAAGGGTGCAGCACAGGATAGTCCGGATGGTGGATAAACAGCCCCAATCAAGTTCTAAAGAACTTCAAGCTGTCCTGCAGGCTCAGGATGCATCAGTGTCAGCGTAAACTATCCATCGACATTTGAATGAAAGGAAACGCTGTGGCAAGACACCCAGGAGGACCCCACTGCTGACACAGAGGCATAAAAAATCTAGACTGCAGTTTTCCAAAATGTTCGCAAATGGGCCAAAATCCTCCTGGGACAATGTCTTGTGGACAGATGAGACCAAGATAGAGCTTTTTGGTAAAGCACATCATTCTACATCATTATGGGTTGTTTTGCTGCCTCTGGCACTGGATTGTTTGACTGGCTTGCATGGCATCATGAAATCTGAAGGATTCTGGGGCACAATGTAGGGCCCAGTGTTAGAAAGCTGGGTTTGCATCTAAGGTCATGGGTCTCCCAAACATACTTCAAAAAGCACACACAGATCACATCCAAGTCGCATATATTTGGAAAGGCGAACAACCGCGCAAAAAAAACAAAACATTGAATTTCACAAAAAAATCGGAATTGGGTCACTTCAGGCTGCAGCGTGAATGTAGCCTAAGAGACCTGGACAAGTTTGCAAAGAAGCGTGGTCCAAAATTCCAGCTGATAGGTGTAAGAAGCTTGTTGACGGTTATAGGAAGTGATTGATTCCAGTTATTTTTTCCAAAGGGTGTGCAAACGAATATTAAGTTGAGAGTGCCAGTAATTTTTCTGGCCCATTTTGGACTTTTGCATAGAATTATATGAGTTTTGGATTTTTTTTTTCTGTTTTTTGTGTTTTTCCAACACACACAAAGGAAATAAACATGTGCATAACAAAAAGCACAAAAATTGTGTATTCTTGACATTTTCTTGTCTTGGAAGATTGCAAATATATAGAACTATTTGCAACATTTTATGTCATCAGTTTGTCATTAATTTCCCACCATTTGTTTAAATTATGTACATTTTGTTGTGACAATAACGTTGGCTTGTTTGTTCAGCATTACTTTATCAATTTTATTGCTTTGAAGGTAATTATACACCTCGGTGCTCTTATACTTTCGTGATTCCTCGCCATCAACACCTTCGGAAAAAAACAAGGTAATTGATAATGTAGATGTAGCTGACTTTGGGCCATAATTTCACATCATTTACACAAGTGGCAGGTGAGGCACTGTTACTGAATTGTCCTCGCTGCTTTTAAAACATGCCAGCAATGTATCCACCTCCGATGTGGTCCCATTTACGGCAGGTAAAAGAAACTACACTGTTGAAATTTTTAAATAAACAGCAAATGTGTAACCTTGCACCTTTAAACTTTTTCCACGCCTCCATTGCTCTCTGCGTGTTCGTGTGTTGTGCTTGCTGTGCTGAGAATTTCAGCTGTTATTTTTTTTCTCTACTTTAGCTCCCAGAATGGATTGCTATAACCACAGTGTGCTAGCAAGTGCTGCCATTAGCACTAGCGATGTTTCGGTACCAGAAGGACCACACAGGGGAAAAACTGCAGTACGGAAGTTAAAATATGCAGATGAACTGTTAATACGAAAAAAGTATTTCTTATCCGATTACTCAAGTAACTGATGGAATAATCGATAGAATACTCAATTACTAAAATAATCAATAGTTGCAGCCCTGATGAAGTTTGCAGCATACCATAAGCCAATGCATCACCTTCTCACATAGGAGCAACAGGATTCAGGTGATAGAGCGATTGTTAATACACTGAAGCGCTGAAGAAGATAAATTAATTTAAATTTAATCACTTTGTAAATTGTTTGTCTGAGCTGACAGACTGAATCAGCATCACGATGGCCTCTGACCTCTGACCAGTGTCTGCACCACTGACCTCTAACAGTGAGCAGCACTTCCTTTGTCATCAGGATAATTGCCCTTGTGTTGTAGATGGTGCAGGTGTAGGTGTTTGTGTCTCCATCTGTGGGGTGTTTCAGGGTCAGACTGAGGTCTCCAGGTTTCAGTAGATCTTCATTCATCTTCGTTCGTCCTCTGTAATCCTGGTCCTGTTCTTCAGGCCGGTCAGAGCCCTTCTGATACACGTGGACCTTCCTGTTGTTATTGTCCTTCCACTCCACTTTAGCTTCTTTCAGCAGGTGAACTATGGTTTTGCAAGGCAGCTGGACAGACTCCACTCCTGAGTCCACCTCCACCTTGTAAACTGAGAGGACAACAAAGCACAACATGATAACATCATCAGCAGGTCTGATGGTCACATGACCTCCCTGTCCCCTCCTCCTAGTCTCAGATTGTGTGTCAGTTTGTTCCTGATGTGTTCCTGACTCGTTCTTTGGTAACTAGTCACAGCGTCCTGTAAAGAGCTGCAGACATGTTGATGAAGAGCAGAAGAACAGACACACTGAGCCTCCACAGTCTCACACACATCAGCACAGGAACCATGAAGATCTCAAGTGTCTGCTCTGAACATCTGAAGCTCTCCACCACATGACTGAGCACAACTCAAGGAGGAACATTTACTGAAGCTGCTGCAACACTTCCTGTCAGCACATGTTTTCATGGCAGCCTGCTGTTTACCACCACAGAAGAAGAACAGCTGTGTGTCAGATCAGTGCAGTGAAGCACACACACTGTTTAGTAAAGTCATGTTGTGGAGCTGTTTCACTGATCAGTGACTGAGTCTGAAGGAGGAAGTTTCTCTTCAGCTCTCTGTATCAGCTGTTTGAACTCTGAACTCTTTCAGCTTCTGGAACAAGTTTGTGTGAGCGACAGTCAAGAAGCCCCCAGAGGACACCTGCTAACCATCGGCATTATGGGTAGTGTAGGAGGAGAGACTCACCTGACATGAAAAAGTGCCAAAAATAAAATAAAAAACCTCCAGAAACCACAAGAAGAACCAGAAGAACCAGGAGAGCTTTGACCCAGGATGGAAATGATTCTGTGGAGAAACATAAAAACAGCATGACCTTTGAACTCTGACCTAAATCTACAGCACTGATCTCTATATTCAATTCTGTTACACTGACCTCTGACCTGCAGCACTACTTTCTGTCTCAGGATGTCTTTGTCCCTGTAGATGGTGCAGATGTATCCTCCTGTGTCTCTCTGTGTGGGCTGTTTCAGGGTCAGACTGAGGTCTCCAGTTCTCAGCAGGTCTTCATTCATCTTCGTTCGGTTTCTGTAAAAACCGTCCTGGTTCTTAAGTTGGTCACGGCTGTAATCGTACTCATGGACCATCATGAATTCTGGATCAGAGCGAGTCCACTCCACCCTGGTGTCCTCGGGCAGGTCAGGTGTTGTTTTGCAGGGCAGGATGACAGACTCTGAGCCTTCCTTCACCTTCACCTCCACCTGCTGGTCTGAGAGGACAATAAACCACAATATGAGCTGTAGAAACAGCAGCAGGCACACTGATGGGAACTGGAGCCCAGCTGAGGATCTACATTACTGACCTGTGACCTCTGACCCTGTTAGAATAAAAACATGGACTCTGACAGACTTCTATAAAACCATCCTGACAGTTTGATGTTACTGGCTGACAGAAAACCATCAACTGTAAATAAATCCACAGATATGTGTGTGTGCTGAGCCTCCCTGAGTGCAGCACACACACCTCTGTGCATGTGCAGCACAGTGGAAATAACAGAGGAACTCCTATGAAGCATGGGGTTAGGATGATTTTATGTCAAGTTTTGCATGCTTTTGGTTTTTTTTGTGTGATATAGGCCACACCCATGTGGGAGTGTAGGTCTCACTCTAGTCCAGCTGCCAGGCATTTGGAGTTGAGTGCTAGAATTAAGTGATTGGTCTGGGTTTGGGCCCTCTAGAAAGGGAGAAGAAAGGAGGAGCGCTGGGCATGGGAGAGACAGGAAGTAAGAGGATTGTATGAACACAGGAGTGGCTGCTCAAAATGGAGTTGGATTGGAAATCTGAGTTGAGAAAAACCCCTTTTTTAAGGAAGCTCATTTTTACCTAGCCTGGTTGATTCTAAGTCTTTTTAAAGGGGTCTAGTTTTACTGAGAAGAGGATTCATCTTGTGTTTTAACAAAGAACAGGACTGGGAACTGCTAAGGAGAGCCTGCATGTAAAGGGAGCTGCAGGAGGAAAAAGTCCACTGTTCCATTAGGAGGTGGCCACCCTGATGAAAGCACTCAAGACCTGGAGAGGAAAAGATTGAGCTGCAGTCCCAGGATTTCATGTGGAACCCCACTCCCCACTAACACAAGGCTTTTGAAGGTGCATGGAAACTCTTTAAGGAAAGATGCAGGCTCAGTATTTGATTGACTGATTATTCCTTTAAGTGACCACCTTGTCTTTGTCTATAACCAAGCAGATAACCCTGGTGGTGGTGTTCTTGGGCCCTGAATTCCAGGCCAGGATTGTACTCCCAGCATAGCATCACACTTTGAAAAGAATAAATTATTGTGAACCTTATTTCCAGGGTGAGAGTGTTGGTGTTTTTTTGCTGGTCACTCCTTGAAGCCATTCCTTACTTGGGGCAGATTTGGCCCACTTTCTCACACATGCTCAGCAAAAAAGAAAAACTGATCACCTTCATGGATCAGTTTTGTTTAAACCAACAAACTGAAGGATTAAATGAATCAGGTGAAGGATGCTTTGCAGCCTCTGAATGGAGCAACAGGTGGGGATAGTACAGCAGTGTTAGCGCCACCTGTGTGTGGACAGCAGCCTGTGGTTAGCTTATCCAGCAGCAGGAAAGCTTGTTAGCGCCTAAATGTGTCGGTCTGTGTTTGAACAGTTTGTGTGTGTGATCAGCTGTTTGTGATCATCTTTGATAATAAAACCTGAAAACTTCAGTTCTCCACAGCAGAAACATCTCATGCAAACATCATCCCTGCTGTCAGCCTGCAGTCCTCCTCCTGTTACCTGCACTGCTCTCTGACTGACACACCACAGTAATCCTGACGTGGACACATCCAAACCTGAGAGTCTCCTTCACATCAGGACCACCTGGATGAAGCTCTGCTGCAGCTTCTAGAAGTTAAAGCTGCGTCTCTGTTCACAGAGATCAGCTTCACAGCAGCTCCTCGAGTCTCAACATCCAAACACTTCCTGCTGCTGATGTCTCTGAGCTGCAGTTCTTCTCACAGAGCTCCATGTTTGACTCTGTATACAGTCTGTAAATGTCAGGACTCTGATCCTCCACATGGAGCAAAGACTGCACAAGTTGTAGCAGTCACATCTGATTTTCTGCTGCTTTCTTCTTTCCACTGAGGTTCAGTCTGTGCTAAATGTTGCTGCGGTGTTCTGCAGGAAATGTTCCCTTCAGTTTGACCTCTGACCTTTGTCTACAGTACTGACTTTGACCTGTAAATACAGCAGTTGTTGGAGTTTGTTGCTGACCTTTGACCTGCAGCTGGATGTCTCTCAGTCTCCGTTCTCGTCTTCCATCACTGATGGAGCAGGTGTAGCTGCCGCTGTCAGTCAGTTGTGGTTTCCTCAGAGTGAGGCTGAAGTCTCCAGAGTCCAGAGCATCAGACCTCACTGATGTGCGTCCGCTGTAACGCTGGTTTTGTCCTCTAAGATCATCTCCTCCTTCTCGGAGCAGGTGGACAGATTTGGGATCCAGATCATTGCGAGTCCACATCACTGTGGGGTCATTCTCAGGTATAAAACCTGAGTACAGACAGGGCAGCAGGACAGACTCCGCCCCCTCATTCACCTCCACCAGCACAGCCAGGGCATGCTGGGAAACTGTGAGGACACACAAACAGAAACACAAATGAACTGCATGCTGTGGGTTTGAGTCCACATTTATCTGCAGGGAGCAGAGAGCAGGTTTACAGTCAGTCACTCAAATCCAAACTAGATTTAATCAGAAACACTGAAGTCAAAGAAATGTTCATATTTAATCTGGACGAGTTTAAACTGAGTGAAAGGCTGAACTCTGAGTCCTCTCAGAGCACGGAGAACTCTGCAGGATCCAACCCACCAAAACATGCTCTGAGATTCATTTCTAATGATTCAGTGTGTTCATCAATCAGCCTCAGTCTGTGTGTGTGTCCATCATGCAGCTTCAGTCTGTGTGTGTTCTGAGTTTACAGTAAATGCTGGATTTCTTCATTTTTTAAGTGCTGCCTTTAAATCTGCTGCAGCTTCATGTTTGTTAAATGTTTCGTTGGACCTGAAGAGCTCACTGTGACACAGTCTGCACCATCACACACACTTCTCTGCATGTTTGTCTGATACTCCATGAAGCAGGAACAGGTCTCCTCTTTGTCTGTACATGCTGACACAGAGAAAGTCACATGACCCCAGCTTTTTGTTTTCACTAATACAGCAAGCCTGATCACTGAGCAGCTAACACACACACACACACACACACACACACACTGTAACAAAGGGCTGACCCTAGATCAGCCTTTTCAATGGCACCGTAACCCAGCTGATGAGGGAGCGCTTCGGTGCGCAGCATTGCATACTGGATCGCCCCACATCTACCCTGCGGAACATCTATAGAGTCCTTGCCCGTCTATATGACCCTCTGGGCTTTATTGTCCCTTTCACGACACGGGCCAAAGTCTGAGTGCAGCGATTGTGGGACAAACACAGAGACTGGGATGACCCCTCCCTACCGGACAATGTGCTACAACCCTGGCTGGCATGGGAGGATCTCTCCCAGATTTCACTGCCCCGCTGTTACTTCAGCCCAGAAGTGGACAACCCTCTCTGTCATTGAGACCTGCACATCTTCTCAGATGCTTCAGAGAAAGCCTACGGTTCAGTAGCTTATTTGCGAGCAGCGAGCCCTGATGGCCACGTGGAAGTGGCTTTCCTGTCAGCGAGGTCTAGAGTTGCGCAAAAGAAGCAGCTGTCAATGCCAAAGCTTGAGCTGTGTGCCATACTAACCGCTGCTCAGTTAGCCTCACTGCTGCAGAGAGAGCTGACCGTGCCCATCTGCAACATCATTCTATGGACTGACTCCACTACAGTCCTCACATTGGCTTAAGTCTGACTCCTGTCGATACAAGGTATTTATCGGCACCCGAGTTGCCAAAATCCAGGAGCTGACTGATGACCAGGCCTGGAGGTATGTGGATTCAGCCAACAACCCAGCTGACGACATCACTTGGGGGAAGACGCTGCTAGAGCTGGCCAGTAACAGCAGGTGGAGGCATGGCTCAGCCTTCCTGCGATGGATAAACTTTTGGCCGGCACAGCCTGCGGTTGTAGTAGGAGAGGCCGAGGATGTGGCGGAGCTGCGAAGGCCAACTGTCTGCTGCCTCACTGCATCAATACGGACCTCACTGGGGCCCGATGCTGATCAGTGCTCCTCCTTTGGGTAATTGACAGAAGCTGTAGCTCGAGCCCTGCATGGGGCGGTGGCAGGCCAGGCATGTCTGTCTGCCGAAGACTACAGGGAAGCTGAAAGAGAGGTGCTTAGAAGAGCCCAGCAGGACAGTTTTCCGGAGGAACTGGACCTACTGAGGGCTGGCAAGCCAGTAGCCAACCACCAGTAGCCTCCGCTATCTTGCCCCAGAGTATGATGATTCATGTTGGAGGGCGGCTTCGTCGCAGTGACCAGCTGGACATAGACACTATCCATCCAGTGGTCCTAGACCACCGACACAGAGTGTCCCAGCTCCTCATCCATGATACCGACAAGAGCCTGCACCATTCTAGAGTAGAACAGTTTGCAGAGCTATGTCACAAATACTGGATTCTGCAGGGTCGTGAAGCAGTCAAGCAGCATCAGCGTTCCTGCCCTGACTGTCCTTAGGTGGAGGGTTAATCCATCTGTGCCAAGAATGGCACATTGACCTCCCACCAGTCCGACTGTGGCTAATGAAACCCCCCTTCGTCTCCACAGGTGTGGACTGTTTTGGGCCACTGACAGTGAAGGTGGGCCATCATCACGAGAAAGGATGGTTCATTCTGTTTAAGTGCCTAACAACACGAGCCGTGCACTTAGATGCCCTGTCCGGACTCAACAGACTCCTTCCTTATGGCTCTTCACAGATTCATTGCCCGAAGAGGAGAACCTGCCGAGCTCTTGTCAGACCAGGGGACAGATTTTCACAGAGGGGAACGAGAGCTGAAAGGTGCTTTCAAGGCAATGCACCCCACCCTCAAAGATCATCTGGCCAAATTCCAGATCCAGTTCCAGTTCCATCCACCAAATGCACCGCACTTCGGGGGCATATGGGAGAGAAGTAAGATGTGGTTGATGTGGATCCTGTGACCCCCGACCTCCTTCGCATGGTGCAGCTGAACCCATCACTGCCACAGGCAGTCTACACTGACACAGAAATGCTTAGCCGCTGCCACCGCTGGAGACACACCCAGGTACTGGACCCACTTCATCTGCCACTACCTTTCTACTTTCAGCCACACTCCAAGTGGCACAATGATACTTCCCAGCTAAAACTGGGAACCATCGTGATGGTAGTGGACCCCCAATTTCCTAGGGCCCTGTGGCCACTTGGCCGGATCACAGGGGTCATCCCAGGGACAGATGGAAAAGTCAGGACAGCCATGGTCCAGGTCAAGGACAAGACCTACACGAGGCCTGTGGCACGCCTCATCACCCTCCCAGACACCCCAGACATGGACCCCATCAGCCCTTTGTCAAGTGACAAATTTGATGGTACAGATTTGGAGGCGGCATTAACAAAGGGCTGACCCTAGATCAGCCTTTTCAATGGCACCATAACCCAGCTGATGAGAGAGTGCTGCGTTATGTAGCATTGGGTGAGCTGTAGCATTGTCAGAAGGAGAAGAAGAGTGGCTGGAGAGTGCTAGCATGGTGATCGCTATTGTTTGGACCTGTGTGATTTGTAGGTAGTGTCTGGCTTGATGTTAATCCCTGTGTGCGTTCAGTAACAAGTGAGTATTTGTCCAAGTTCTCTGTGTAGCTGTAGTAAATGTTTGTATTCTTAGTTAATAATCGATTTATCACGGCTGCATTTTACCGCGAGTGAAAAATAGCTTGTGTGTAAAATAGAGTCTATCTTGGGCTGGTTGGAAGGGAAACTAATAACACCAGGGTGTTATTAGTTTCCCTGAATATAGAAGCTGAGGCTAACACCAGGGCACAACAGGTGAAGCAAATGAAACTAATAATAGAGGGAGCAAAACTAAACACAAAGCACGGGGAACACAAGACTGTCAAAATAAAACAGGACGTGACTAAACAAGGTACATGCAGACTTGACATGGGAACTGGCACACAGACACTCGACAGAGGCGCAGACCTGACACAGGGAAACACAAGGGACTGGAAATAAACAGGAATACAAAAGAGAACTAATAAACATGAGAAATAACTGAAACAGAATCAATAGAACACAAAACACTGGGCCACCGGCCTAGGACCATGACAGGCTAGTTTGGTCTTCCCGGGTTTAGAGCAAATTTGTGCAACGGTGCATTTGATTGGATGTTTTCCTAATTTGTCCCACCCTTTCACAAATTTAAAAAATTTCTGATTGGATTTCGTCCCCACCAAGCATTTTTCGTCTCGTTTTCATTTGTTGATTTCGTTATTGTTTTTATTCGTTTAGGTAGTTTTTATTTAGTTATCGTCTCGTTATCATCATGTAAAAAAGGGTGGTTGACGAAAACTATGAGGAAAATATTTTGTCAACAAAATTAACACTGCTAATAACTGCTGTCAATCAAAGTTAAGGCCCTCGCCTTGTGGGCGTGATCGATTTAAAAGTGACCAATCATGTAAGGTCTTGTGAATCCTTTGGGCTCCGCCCCAGAAGGTCAAAAGTCAGTTTCTTCGCTAGGGTAGAATTTTGTCACCCGCGGGCGAATGAAACTGCTGCAGAGTGCGCACAGCTGACAGTCTCACCTGCGCACTGGCTTCCTTGTGGACGAGGCAGCTTTATGCGTGCGGAAATTCACTGAGTGAATGTGAATGCATTCCTGCGCCCGTGAAATTAAATTATTTGAGCGGATTGTGTTTTTGCTCCTGCGTGACTTTTGACCTAAATATAATTGCATAACCAACCATCTGATTAGTAGGTGGCCTGCTTTTTTTTTTTTTAAGCTTTATTTATCATCAGAGTGTCACAGTAACAGTAGGCATGAAAGAAATAGTGTACAGTAATAAACAAAGGACATAAAATGAAAGAAGAATATAGTCATAAAATACAAAGATAGAAAACTGTCAAAACGGAACAGAAGAAAAAAAAGGGAAAAAGAAATTACACAAATAAATGCAAGTTACAACAATAAGTTATAGTCTTTCCAAATACTTATTGTTTTTATAGCCTTTTTGTTAATTGAGTTTGAGATTGAGTCAAGATACAATTTTACATCTATTACGAAGAGGTCAAAAAGTGGTTTCCTGTGCATTATTTTACTTTTATGAATATGAACAGTTTTTAATTGAGTTGAGAAACCGAGCTTACCAACAGCGGTCTGTTTAGGGTCAAGAGGGCTCATAGGCTGGATGGAAGAAAAGTCAACATCCCTGAACGACATGAGCAAGCCAGATGGGATAGCATCAAAGACAATACTATATTCTCTTGGAGTGACAGGAATCTTATACTGAGTAAGAAATTCCTCATAGGCCTTTATTATTAGATAGCTGATTAACTTGAATAATGCCATAATTAAACCACCTCTGAAAAAATAATGACCTGTTTTTGTATAGTATGTTAGAGTTGTTCCAGATGTAACATCTCTGTGGAGAAAAATTATGTTTATAAATAAGGGACCAGGCTAAAAGTACCTGTTGGTGAAAACTGAATAGCTTAGTGGGTATTTTTGGAATACTATAATTACAGAGGAGAACAAACTCTAGGCCCCCTAAATGCGAAAAGACATGTTGTGAAATGAAGTTTCACATGGAGTTTGGGTTTTTTAAATAATTTTTGATCCATTTTATTTTAAAGTTGTTATTAAAGGAGTCAAAATCAATAAAATTTAGACCGCCAAACATATCGTTGTTAAGGACAACAGATTTGCGTAAATAATGCGCTTTGTTTTTCCAGAAGAAGCTGGAAAGCATTCTGTCAGCAGATTTACAAACTGATTTCTCAACATAAAGAGACTGGGCAGCATAGGCTAGCCGGGATAATCCTTCTGCTTTAGTGAGCAGAACCTCTCAGGGACAAGTCCCTTTGTAGCCAACTATTAAAAATCTTTTTTGACTTTTCAAGAATGGGAATGAAATTGGTAATACTTCTGTTTTTACTATTCTTAGTGATACTGAGTAGTATGTTACATTATCTTTAACAGGGATGCCACAAATAGAGGAGTGTAAGCAGTTTTTCACTGACAACAGTTCATACTTATTAATATTAAGGGATAGGCCAGAGGTCTTAGTGAAGCTTTCAACTGTACTAATTGCCAGAGACACCTGTGACACATCCTTTAAAAATAAAGCTGTATCATCAGCCAGCTGGCTAATGAAAATAGTTCGACCTGCAATACTGATCCCCTGTATAGGACTGTTTCTGACATGAACATTTAGAAACTCAGCTGCTAACAGAAACAGATATACAGATAATGGGCATCCCTGCTTTACCTGCTGAGCTACAGCCACCCCGACATGACACAACGTTCAGTGTGGCCAAAGGGAAGAGGGCGAGTACAGAGTTAAACTGCTCTCAGCTTTGAGGGGCATGGTTGAAGCGACCAATAAGAGCAAAGATGCCTGATGCTGTAGTTACAGAGCAGTGAGAGGTGAGCTGATTGCTTTCTGTGTGGTCAGTATTTGAGGGAAATGCTAATGTTATTCATCAGCATCATCCGGGAACAAATGGAGGATTTTTTTCCAACGGATGCAGGACAGTGAAGCTCTGTGTCAGCGGTGGCTGGTGAACTCAGCCCCAGAGGAAGGAGCACTCATCAAAGACGAGACAAAGGAGCTGCACACATACTACACTCATTGTTGCGCCTGTGGAGGCGTCCGACAGAGAAACGCCTCCATTCACAGGAGGAAGCTTCTCAGACTGATGCTGAGTGACCAACACACACCAAACCAGCAGAAAAAGAGGTGGCAGCCACTCAGGAAACACCTTTCTATTTTTTTTTTTTTGTCTTATCTTGATATGTTATAAACTTTTTAGGAAATGGACTGTAGGCCCTATTTATCATGGTACACAGGACCTCTTATTCTGTGACACAGAGGTGTTGTGATTTTATGTTCTGATTTATGCTGTATAAGCAATACCATTTTTTGCCTCATTGTCCTCCTTTCCTCATAAAAATATTAACACAAAAAAAAAGAAAAGGAGGTGGCAGCCACTCAGGAAACACCTTTCTATCTACCTGTGCACACCTGCACACAGGTGATGGTGATGAATGATGTCCACACACACAGAATTTCATCTCTTCATCATCAAGATTTCATATTGTGAATCTGAATGGCAATAATTTGTGTTTTTTACAAAAAAAAAGAAAGCAATTAACTGGTTCTTCACAGGATTAACAATCCACCAGAATCCAGAGCGCTTCAGTAAAACTCAGCAGAGCTGTGAGCACACTTTAGACTAAACACACCTGTGTGAACACAACATGAACACACACCTCAGCTACACACAAACTGATTACAGAGTAACAAATCCTGTTTGAAGGAGGAGGATGCAGAGCAAACAAATACACACACCATCACTCTGTGTGTGTGTGTGTGTGTGTGTTTGTGTGTGTGTGTGTTCCTACCTTGCAGGAGGATCACAAACAGCAGCCTCAGCTTCATCCTCCTCCTCCTCAGAGTCCAGATACAGAGTGGCTGAAGCAGCTGATCCTCCTCCCAGAAAACTTTTACTTTCAGCAGGAAGCTGAGCTGCATAGGCACACACCTTCACAATAAAAGCTGTTTGACTCCTCCAGTCACTTCCTGCTGGTAGTGCTGGTGTTTCCTGTTTGAGGTCATACTCACAGTCTCAAACCAGTAATTAGATTACTCACAGACATGATACACAGTCAGCGAGTCCAAGGCTCAGATTAGAATCGTATCATTGTGTTAATGTTTGCAGGACACTCAAAGCTTTTCAAACCTGTTTCCAGCCAACAGGAAAAAACCCTCCACAGCTTAATGAAGAGAACTGAACTACTCAAAGTGAAAATGATCCACTTTAAGCTGAA
Organism: Archocentrus centrarchus; assembly: GCF_007364275.1. Taxonomy (NCBI): domain Eukaryota; kingdom Metazoa; phylum Chordata; class Actinopteri; order Cichliformes; family Cichlidae; genus Archocentrus; species Archocentrus centrarchus. Next base: position 331,782 of record NW_022060298.1, read on the forward strand.
CTGACAGAAAAACCATTCACACATTAACCTCAGTCACTGTTCGCTGAGCAAACTCTGAACTCTGAAAGAGATCAATGATCATTTTCTGATCATGTGTCGCCCCCTGGTGGCTCAAACACTACTTTGATTTTTGTCATGTTGAGCAGATTTGCCCTGCCTCCTCTTCTAAAGATGAAAACAATAATGATCATCACAGTTTGCACTCAGTGTGTAGAGCAGCTGAGAGGCGCTCTGCTCTTGAACCTGCTGCAGTGACTCTGTCTCCTCAGTGACCAGTGTGTGTCTTAAAGCTGCTCATGAAGCTCTCAGGCTGAAACACATGAACAGGAAGTGACCGGCACAGAGGAGTCAAACAGCTTTTATTGTGAAGGTGTGTGCCTGTGCAGCTCAGCTTCCTGCTGAAAGTAAAAGTTTTCTGGGAGGAGGATCAGCTGCTTCAGCCACTCTGTATCTGGACTCTGAGGAGAAGGAGGAGGATGAAGCTGAGGCTGCTGTTTGTGATCCTCCTGCAAGGTAGGAAAACACACACACACACACAGACAAAGTGATGGTGTGTCTGTTTGTTTGCTCTGCCTTGTTACTCTGTAATCAGTTTGTGTGTAGCTGAGGTGTGTGTTCATGTTGTGTTCACACAGGTGTGTTTAGTCTAAAGTGTGCTCACAGCTCTGCTGAGTTTTACTGAAGCGCTCTGGATTCTGGTGGATTGTTAATCCTGTGAAGAACCAGTTCATGCTGCACTCGTGTGAACTGTCCAATATTGTTACAGCTTTTTTTTTTTTTTTGTAAAAAACACAAATTATCGTCATTCAGATTCACAATATGAAATCTTGATGATGAAGAGATGAAACCCTGTCTGTGTGGACATCATTCATCACCATCACCTGTGTGCAGGTGTGCACAGGTAGATAGAAAGGTGTTTCCTGAGTGGCTGCCGCCTGCTTTTCTGCTGGTTTGGTGTGTGTCGGTCAGTCAGACGCCTGCACAGACACAACAATGAGTGCAGTTTGTGTGCAGCTCCTTTGTCTCCTTCCTCTGGAGCTGAGTTCACCAGCCACCGCTGACACAGAGCTTCACTGTCCTGCATCTGCTGGAAAAAGTGCTCTGTTTATTCCCTGATGATCCTGATGAACAACATAGCATTTCCCTCAATAGATGCATGTTTTCTATTGTGAGTTTGTGCCAGCTAAAGATGACAGTATCAAGGTTAGTTGTGCACACTGTGCTGGTGACAAAGTGCTATCTAGCTTCAAAAATACTTTGTCAGATTTGAAGAAACATTTGGAGTCGCAGCACAGCGCAGTCACACTTACAGAGTGAGTCCCAGCAGGTGGTGAAGCAGAGCTGCAGCTGATGCAGGAGCCCCCCAGCAACCAAACAACAAAAGCTGGACTTCGGTACAAAACCAGTAAGTGTGGGGGAGCTGAAGAAGCTTAATGTCAATGATAGTTTTTACCTTGATAAAATATAAATATATAAAAGTCACTTTGCCAAAAACTGAGTGCAGCTTCTACCATGTGATAGAAATGCTGTTTTTCACTCACAATGACCTGATATCATTCATCAGAGATATGTTTGACACATGTTTCACAGATTATAGGTCAACAAGTCATTTACAGCCATTTAAATACAGGCAATCATTTTATGGCAAACACTGCCAGCTGCTGAATGTAAGTAATCTAATCTAATCTAATGTAGTTACTTCTAAAATTAAGTAATCAGTAAAGTAAGTTACTTTTTAAAGGAGGAATCAGTAATCAGATTACTTTTTCAAGGAAACTATGCCATCACTGGTAACGACAGCTTCAGGTATCTGCTCTTATTGGTCGCTTCAACCAGGGCGTGGTGGCCATCGGGAGGTTTCCCAAACAGCCGGTCGTTTCCAGGCCGAACCGGCTCTAAGAGCTGGCTCTTCACTGAGAGCTGTTTTTCATCAGGAGGGGATACCAACACTGCAGCCCAGCCAGCGCAGCATAGGAGAGGTGAAGGGCGAGGCACCAGCTGTGGGGTCTGTTTTTCCCCCTTTGCTGCTCAGCTTTCATTCTCAGAGTCTTCACTGCATCGTGCTGCAGCTTAAAGATATATAATAAATTATTATTATGAGTCTGTTTGGTAGATTTACTTGCAGTGTTTTGTTCATTTATTTTTGTGTTAAATAAAAATTAAAAGTTTGATCAAAATATTATACAAAAGTAAGAATGCCTGCTTTGGTAATAGAACAAATACATAAAATCAAGCATGTTTAAGGCTTCTCATAAAGGGAGCACTGAATGCAAAAGGATTTATCTTACAAAACATTCATATTTGCCAAGTCAAGCTAAAATATATGAGGCTGCAGATGATAATAAATTAAGAGCTGTGCTTTATCATTACACATGCATGCAGTTGTTTTAATGCTGCTGAGAAAATAGAGTTTTTATACTGCAAAAAAAGTTACTTTGTTTTAAAATTATGGTTTGTCGGTTGTACAATCAGATAAAAGGCCTCTCCAAACCAAGCTCCCGGGCTGAATTTCAACCCCAGCCTGCCCCTGACTTCGTGTCATGTCGGGTTGGTCGCAGCTCAGGAGTCAGAGCAGATCACCTACTAATCCGATGGTTGGTGGTTTGATTCCTGGCTGCTCCATTCTGCATGACAAAGTGTCCTTGGGCAAAATACCGAACCTGTTTCAGTATGAATATGTCTGACTGTTAGATAGAAAGCACTTAAGTGTAGAAAGAAGTGCTTGTGTGGATGAGACATGTAGAATGGAAAAGTGCTATATTAATATCATAGCATGTATGTGCATCCTCGCCATCTCCTCCTTATAGGATCAACCAATCCTGATTAAACTTCACATAAAGCACAGTTTAGGGATCATTCACAATTATGAACATTATGAACAATTACAAACATTTACGACGGGGGAAGGGGAGGGGGGGTCAACGGCCAACGTACAGTTTTCAAATAGTTAGAAAATGTTGGTCAGATCTATGTAATGGAAGCAGGAATGCCACTGCCTGAGGCATCCACTCAGGTTCACTTGTACTCCACTGCATCATTGAGCGGCCTCCAGTCTGGCGGATCAGTTCAAAGGCCTCATTGGATTCTCTAAAATAGGCCATCATCATTTCACAAAATGACTCTACTGACGATAAACCGCAGGAAACGATGATGGATTTTATTCAGAAGGTTTGTACATCAGTTCTACATGTTCCTCATGTGTTTTCATCTGTGCTGGCCTGGATATTTGTGCGTAGTCTGGTGATTAGCGGCCGGCACTGTTGTCAACTTTGGTGTAAAAAACTCGCTATCAGACATATCCAGAATTGGGGGGGGGCATGTCCCCCTCAGTGCTGAAGAGAGGTCCAGGTGATATCAAAGCAAACAAAGGAATGCAGTACGAGCACTGTATGTACACAAAACACAGCAACAGTGGAGCTTTCAGGTTTCCGCTGTTGTGCCAAAACGATCTAAAATTTTCCAACGTAGGAGGACAAACTCGTTGTAGGCTGGGGCATGGGGGGGTGGGGGGGTGGGTGGCCACACTGGCCACCAGTGTTGCCAAAAACTGATTGCAGCTTGTCCCTTGTGACAGGAAGGTTCTTTATGACTCAAAATGAATTGATATCATTCATAAGAGATCATGTTTGAGATATGCTTGACAGATTATAGGTCAACAAGTCATTTACATCAATATAAATTACAGCAATAATTTTTTATTACTGTGTACAGTGTGGTCAAGTACACTTTGCGTACATGCAGTGCAGTACACATTCACATTCAAATCTGTTTATTGCACCCTATAAATTCTAACATATGGGTATATCTGTTTATTAGTGCAGTAGTGTTTTTAATACTTCCTGTTACATTAAAATACCAAAGAACCAGGAGAAATTAAATGATCAACATTTTTCTTTGTACACTTTGGAAAATGATAATTGTGAATGACCATTTAGCATCACTGTGCGCGCCACAGCCTCTTGTTGTTTTGAGACGTGATGTTTCTGTTTAAACAGCTGACGCGTTCTCTCTTCTGTTGTAAATAAATGTGTTTTTATTCATGTTTTAGTCTCCTAACTCTTTTAGAACTGATTCTATATATAAATGTATTTTCTTGATGCAAGGCAACAACTTGATAGTCTTGACTCCTGAAACAGCTTGAATTAGATTTTCTCCCAGCAGTGTGAAGTTCAGAGTTCAGCTGTGGGTCCAACAGTCATCCAAACATCAGCAGGTTGGTGCATGAAATGGAAAATATCCCATTAATGCAGATTTCCATGAGCTGAGTTGGAGCCGGTTTTCATGAACAATCAGATGGAGTCAAGTGATCCTTTCATGGTGCAGGGTGTCCTCTGCTACAGGAGGTACTAAAGGAAATCTTGGAGCTCCTTTCCTCAGTGTGTGGAGAATCCAAATGCTTCTCTGTCCAACAGCCAACATTTACTGTAAACTCAGAACACACACTGATTGAGACTGCTTGATGAACACACACACAGACTGAGGCTGATTGATGAACACACTGAATCATTAGAAATGAATCTCAGAGCATGTTGTGGTGGGTTGGATCCTGCAGAGTTCTCCGTGCTCTGAGAGGACTCAGAGTTCAGCCTTTCACTCAGTTTAAACTCATATTAAATATGAACATTTCTTTGACTTCAGTGTTTCTGATTAAATCTAGTTTGTATTTGAGTGACTGACTGTAAACCTGCTCTCTGCTCCCTGCAGATAAATGTGGACTCAAACCCACAGCATGCAGTTCATTTGTGTTTCTGTTTGTGTGTCCTCACAGTTTCCCAGCATGCCCTGGCTGTGCTGGTGGAGGTGAATGAGGGGGCGGAGTCTGTCCTGCTGCCCTGTCTGTACTCAGGTTTTATACCTGAGAATGACCCCACAGTGATGTGGACTCGCAGTGATCTGGATCCCAAATCTGTCCACCTGCTCCGAGAAGGAGGAGATGATCTTAGAGGACAAAACCAGCGTTACAGCAGACGCACATCAGTGAGGTCTGATGCTCTGGACTCTGGAAACTTCAGCCTCACTCTGAGGAAACCACAACTGACTGACAGCGGCAGCTACACCTGCTCCATCAGTGATGGAAGACGAGAACGGAGACTGAGAGACATCCAGCTGCAGGTCAAAGGTCAGCAACAAACTCCAACAACTGCTGTATTTACAGGTCAAAGTCAGTACTGTAGACAAAGGTCAGAGGTCAAACTGAAGGGAACATTTCCTGCAGAACACCGCAGCAACATTTAGCACAGACTGAACCTCAGTGGAAAGAAGAAAGCAGCAGAAAATCAGATGTGACTGCTACAACTTGTGCAGTCTTTGCTCCATGTGGAGGATCAGAGTCCTGACATTTACAGACTGTATACAGAGTCAAACATGGAGCTCTGTGAGAAGAACTGCAGCTCAGAGACATCAGCAGCAGGAAGTGTTTGGATGTTCAGACTCGAGGAGCTGCTGTGAAGCTGATCTCTGTGAACAGAGACGCAGCTTTAACTTCTAGAAGCTGCAGCAGAGCTTCATCCAGGTGGTCCTGATGTGAAGGAGACTCTCAGGTTTGGATGTGTCCACGTCAGGATTACTGTGGTGTGTCAGTCAGAGAGCAGTGCAGGTAACAGGAGGAGGACTGCAGGCTGACAGCAGGGATGATGTTTGCATGAGATGTTTCTGCTGTGGAGAACTGAAGTTTTCAGGTTTTATTATCAAAGATGATCACAAACAGCTGATCACACACACAAACTGTTCAAACACAGACCGACACATTTAGGCGCTAACAAGCTTTCCTGCTGCTGGATAAGCTAACCACAGGCTGCTGTCCACACACAGGTGGAGCTAACACTGCTGTACTAGCCCCACCTGTTGCTCCATTCAGAGGCTGCAAAGCATCCTTCACCTGATTCATTTAATCCTTCAGTTTGTTGGTTTAAACAAAACTGAGGCTCAGCACACACACACATCTGTGGATTTATTTACAGTTGATGGTTTTCTGTCAGCCAGTAACATCAAACTGTCAGGATGGTTTTTATAGAAGTCTGTGTTTTATTCTAACAGGGTCAGAGGTCAGAGGTCAGGAATGTAGATCCTCAGCTGGGCTCCAGTTCCCATCAGTGTGACTGCTGCTGCTTCTACAGCTCATATTGTGGTTTATTGTCCTCTCAGACCAGCAGGTGGAGGTGAAGGTGGAGGAAGGCTCAGAGTCTGTCATCCTGCCCTGCAGAACAACACCTGACCTGCCCAAGGACACCAGGGTGGAGTGGACTCGCTCTGACCCAGAATTCATGATGGTCCATGAGTACGATTACAGCCGTGACCAACTTAAGAACCAGGATGGTTTTTACAGAGGACGAACGAAGATGAATGAAGACCTGCTGAGAACTGGAGACCTCAGTCTGACCCTGAAACAGCCCACAGAGAGAGACACAGGAGGATACATCTGCACCATCTACAGGGACAAAGACATCCTGAGACACAAAGTAGTGCTGCAGGTCAGAGGTCAGTGTAACAGAATTGAATATAGAGATCAGTGCTGTAGATTTAGGTCAGAGTTCAAAGGTCATGCCGTTTTTATGTTTTTCCACAGAACCATTTCCTTCCTGGGCCAAAGCTCTCCTGGTTCTCCTGGTTCTTCTTGTGGTTTCTGGAGGTCTTTTATTTTACTTTCGGCACTTTTTCATGCCAGGTGAGTCTCTCCTCCTAAATTACCCATAATGCCGATGGTTAGCAGGTGTCCTCTGGGGGCTCCTTGACTGTGGCTCACATAAACTTGTTCCAGAAGCTGAAAGAGGTCAGAGTTCAAACAGCTGATACAGAGAGCTGAAGAGAAACTTCCTCCTTCAGACTCAGTCACTGATCAGTGAAACAGCTCCACAACATGACTTTACTAAACAGTGTGTGTGCTTCACTGCACTGATCTGACACACAGCTGTTCTTCTTCTGTGGTGGTAAACAGCAGGCTGCCATGGAAACATGTGCTGACAGGAAGTGTTGCAGCAGCTTCAGTAAATGTTCCTCCTTGAGTTGTGCTCAGTCATGTGGTGGAGAGCTTCAGATGTTCAGAGCAGACACTTGAGATCTTCACGGTTCCTGTGCTGATGTGTGTGAGACTGTGGAGGCTCAGTGTGTCTGTTCTTCTGCTCTTCATCCAACATGTCTGCAGCTCTTTACAGGACGCTGTGACTAGTTACCAAAGAACGAGTCAGGAACACATCAGGAACAAACTGACACACAATCTGAGACTAGGAGGAGGGGACAGGGAGGTCATGTGACCATCAGACCTGTTGATGATGTCATCATGTTGTGCTTTGTTGTTCTCTCAGTTTACAAGGTGGAGGTGGACTCAGGGGTGGAGTCTGTCCAGCTGCCCTGTAAAACCATAGTTCACCTGCTGAAAGAAGCTAAAGTGGAGTGGAAGGACAATAACAACAGGAAGGTCCACGTGTATCAGAAGGGCTCTGACCAGCCTGAAGAACAGGACCAGGATTACAGAGGACGAGCAAAGATGAATGAAGACCTGCTGAGAACTGGAGACCTCAGTCTGATCCTGAAATACCCCACAGACATAGACACAAACACCTACACCTGCACCATCTACAACAAGAGGGGAACCATCGTGATGACAAAGGAAGTGCTGCTCACTGTCAGAGGTCAGTGCTGCAGACACTGGTCAGAGGTCAGAGGCCATTATGATGGTGATTCGGTCTCAAGCTGTGTCAAAATTCAGGGGCTGCATCCTTTGAAGGCTGCATTTGTAGGCTGATTACGTCACATCAACAAAGAAGGTTGTCCAAATTCGACGACTTCTCCAAATGCGGTCAATGAATTTGTCCTTCTTTTCTTGAATTTGGAGGATGGTCCGGTGTATCCTTCGTGGCCTACCATATCCCATGATTCATTGCGCATCATACTCAACTGCAACAATGGTGGAGGAGAGCAGCCAAAAAGTTTGAAATATTACTGTTTCTGTGACACAAAATAAAAATTTAAGATGTTTTCAGGCAAGAATGTAAATGTATAAACCTCAAATATCAGCTCGTTTTATCAAGATATCGCTTAATTGCAAAAAGTGCCCATTGCCACTCTTCCAGCAGCTCGCCTCGTTAGCTGGCTGCTGACCAGGCTATCGAGGCTCACCCCGGAGAGATTGCCCAACTCCCGGCACATCCTTTTCAAACCCCTGCTGGCTTTCACGACTGAGTGGAAGTTAGACACAGATATAACTCACTCAGATGATCTCTAATGGTTGATGTTTGGTTTATTTCAGTGTTTCATTTGTTCCTGAGCAAATCAGTTTGGCTGAAATTAACGTTAAGCAAATGTTTGGCTCCATTATAACAACTGTTTTTCCACAGCTGTGCATGAGTTAAGCTGAGGTGAGGGCAGGCGACGCAGATATGAAGGCTAGACCGTCCAGTTTCACAGCCACTCACTTCCGGTCTTTGCGATGTTCGTGGTCTGGGAAGGACCCGGTCTACATAGGCTGGGACCTTTGAAGGCTGTGGCCCCTGAATTTGGACACAACTTCAGTCAACTCAGACAAACAAGAACAATTTACAAAGTGATTAATCTTTACTTGATTTATCTTCTTCAGTTTTTCAATGTATTATTCAGGGTCACCTGTCCTGATCTAATCTGCACATTTTATTGATTTCAAACATGTAAAATGGTAACAACTAGAAAACTCAGTTTAGTTTAAGCAGCTTTTTTCTGTATTTTCTGAATTTATTTTCAGTGTGAAAATAATTCTGTGTGTCGGCCTGATGTCCTTCAGATCACAGAGCGCTGCAAACAGTCTTACTGTTCTTCATCCTCATGTTCACAAACTCATCCTCAGTTTGCTTCTTCAGGGTTATAGTCAAAAAAAATTTCAGCCTAGTGTATGCATGTGTTGGAGGGTGAGGACTAATTGGCATTAGCTTGCTAATGCCACCTTGCTAATTTAGTGACTAGAATAGTTGGATGATAATATGTATGTAATATTATGCAAAAACGATTGATCTTAGGGGTCATTTAAAGCACCTGAATCTGATTGGACCGTGTGACTTGATGATGACAGGGAGTGTGGGTCCTTCTATGCTGTGTCCCAATTTGTGATGTTCGATACCACAGATTTCCTTTCCGATCCAACACTGATCGGTATCGGCGATACCAATCCGATACCGACACCTAATGTGTCTGGTAAATAAAAAAAGAAAGTGGTTTAATTCAAATCTTGACTTCACAAAGAACACAAGACATCACTCTGATTTATTAATGTTAAACTCAGAAGTACATTGAGGTAGCAGCCTCATTTATTACTCATTCCCACAAACATCACAGATCGCGTGTTGGCTATTTGTGCAGCTGAATTAGCTCCACACGTGACTTCTTTCACATTTTGCCACTGTGTCTGAGTGGGTGAGTGAGCAGCCCGCTGCGCTTGGGCATTACGTCATTATGCATTACACACTTACTAGGTGGACGAAAAAGTAGTTCTCATCAACCCCATCTCATTAAGGCAAGATCTCAATAATTTAGTTACTTCCTAACGTGTTCTTGTTAAGATACATTATCTCAAATGACTGAAGTATTGAAAGTATTGATACTTGGATTTCAGTGGTCGCCGGCTTCACCACTAAGCCACCCAGGCGCCCAATATTTGAACATTTTAACATAAAATACAACTGCAAGGTGTTCGAGACTCGTGCAGACCTCATCAACTAAATGTTACAGGAGATGGAGATTATTCATACAGTATAGTGAAAGCAGTACAGCAAAACTGGGTTGCAACTATCGATTTTTCCATTGATTAATTGAGTGATCTGATTAGAAATACTTTTTTCATATTCACAATTCATCTGAATATTTTAACTGTCAGTCTTCATCTTTCTGCTGCGTCTCCTCTTCACACTGACCACTTTCTATCTAACAGTGAGATCCCAGTGAAGCAGCAACATTCAGCCTGTTAGAATCAACACAAATGTCTCCATCCAAGCTCATGTTGTGTTTGTTGTCCTCTCAGTCCACCAAGTGGAGGTGGATTCAGGGGAGGAGTCTGTCCAGCTGCCCTTCAAAACCACAGCTCCCTTGCCTGAAGATGCTAAAGTGGAGTGGAAGAGCAGATACAGCAGGAAGGTCCACCTGTATCAGAGTGGCTCTGACCAGCTTGAAGAACAGGACCCGTTTTACAGTGACCGAACGGAGATGAATAAAGACCTGCTGAAAACTGGAGACCTCAGTCTGACCCTGAAATACCCCACAAACGAAGACACAAACACCTACACCTGCACCGTCTACAACAGGGATGGAAACATCCTGATGAGGAAAGAAGTGAGGCTGAAAGTCAAAGGTCAGTGCTGTAGATACAGGTCAAAGGTTGGAGGTCATAATCTAAATTTTTTTTGATGTTTTTCTTTAAAAGCCAAACATGTGAGGTGGAGCAACTGTGCATTTAAATGAACAGAAGATCATTAAATATGGAGTTTAAATGATCAGAATTTCAAAATAAAATCCTCTGACATGATTTTAGTTTGGATCAAATCAATAGTTTTGTTAGTTGAGTCCAAATCAGTCTAAATGTATAAATACCAAGAGTTTGAAAGCTGCTGAGATCATTCAAACACTTTGATCCATCATTTGGATGGTGTCAAAGGTCAGGGTGGAGCAGCCATAAAACTGAGGCTTTTATTGTGAAGTCCAACAGTAATGCGAGTGAAAATGATGTTTGCTGATCCAGAGGAGCCCATGGGGTCTTTGGAGGGTTTTATTTCTTTTTCTTTGTGATATTTTAGCGCAGCTGTAATGTTTATGTGGTTAAAGCCGCAGACTCCACTGACAGAAACTCTGTTACCTGGGAGAACACAGGAGAGAGAGGAAGGATATACTTTATGTCAAATGATTTATGAGGGACACTAAAATTATGATTTTTGACTGCACAGAAAATTTTACTTTTCTTTAAATAATGACGAGGACAGACACGATCTGAATGCCATGCAACGTTTATTAAAATCTTGCAATTCGGAGCAGTTACAGGTAAACAGCAACAAGGTTGCCTACGAGACGTGCTCAGGGAGGCAGTCTCAGTGTCCATCTTTGATACACATCAAATGTCTACGTGTGATTTCACAAGAGCTTAAACAGACAACAGGAAATAAAAGAGGAAGGTCTACTTAGCTGCTATCCACCTTGGACTCAGAGTTAATGTTTTTCACTTTTTTGTTATTAACGCTCTCCGTTTATTAAGGCAAGTATCCTGTTTCTTATTTAAATCAATAGTAAGTACCAGTTCCCTCATTCACTCGGCCGAGACCTCCATGAACTTCCCTTTTCTGGCAGACGTTTCCTCTTTTCATATACAGAGGGACACAGAAAGTTCAACACATCAATTCACGTAATGCCGTTTTCTTCTTAAAATCTTACTATCAGGCTATATTCTTCTATTCTTAATTCTATTTTAACTATGTTTATTATTCTAACATTACCTTAATGGTTTTCCTAATTAATAGGTAAATTTCAAGCAGGTTATATATTTCTCTTAAACACTATGCAATGTTATACCAGAGCTTGGTTATGCATATAGTTAACATAAAGACTGATACTTATTTAAATTTTCCTAACATAACAAACTGTTCTGTTTCTTCACACCCTTTGGACTTTTTAGTATTGGATCAGTATCTGCATGCAGAAAGCAGTGTCTTCTCTCCATAACCCCCTTCACAGGGAAAACTAACAGAGATCCAAAGGCAGCACATGGGGCAAGGCACTTCACCCTGTCGATAAGGGTTTGGCTATATGCGACCCGCACCATCCCGGCCACCAGCTGGAGCAGCAGCAACAGCAGCCTTTGTGGTGGTGGGGGAGGACCACCAATGCTACATACAAGTGCTTGAAATGGAAACAGAATACAATGACAAAATAGTTCACTATGATTTTGAGACATAAGACTGGGGAACAGCCATTTTTGGTATGCACTAAAACATCACAAGGTAAAAACTGGAATGCAAGAAACGATGACTGAGTCGATTACTTGTGCAGTTCAGGTGTCTTTACTTCAGGGCTCTGTTTTTATTGCACATGACTCAGAAGGTATTGATCCTTATTTAATTTTAGCAGTTGTGGTGAAACAAGCTTTATAACCTCACATAATAATGCAGGGGTCTAAACAGATTTGTTTTACAGACAGCAGTTATGATCAGAAATGAACAGATTCCTTTCTATGCCTCTGGCTGCAGTGCCCAAAGCTTTAATGATAAAATCCAAAGTTTTTTCAGCATTCTTTCAGTTTCAGAGCAAATCTGTCGTACACTGGCCCCATCTGCTGCCCTTAGCATTTGGATTAGAGGTTGTTTAATTGGTAAGGTAAGGGTTACACTTTTTTCAGAGAAGGTTTCATAGTCCACTCACCATCTTCTTCTTCATTGTACCCATGGGAAGCTTTTAGAAAGAGAAATGATCAGATCTGTGAAACTGAACCTAAAACTGTTCTTAATGATTTACATGATTTATTCAGATTGTGATGGAAGCATTTGTAAAAGTTTTATGTGTTTGTGTCAGTGTGGGTTGTAGGTCATATAACACACATAATACACATCTCCATAATATTTAGCCCAGGCCTGTGGAGGTTGTCAGTGAGTTATGAAGGCAGGGCTTATTGATGAGCATCAGGCTGGATGAAATATATCAGCATTAAGCTGAAGGAGCATTTGTCAGATCACACAGGAAGTGGCTCAAAGAGGGAGTTTATTTTTAGACTAGAAATGCAACACTAGTACAGTACAACAAGTAAAAATAATCACTGATGTTACTAAAATTATCAAAGTACTGTGCTGATTTCTACAGTAATTTTTGTACTTCAAGTCCTGCCATCAAACTGCCTCTCTTTGCTTTGACTCTGTGCTCGATATGAATCAGTTCATTGAGGCAGATGGCGTTTACTGTGACAGATTTTAATAGTAAAATGGTAAATGGACTAGTTCTTATATAGTGCTTTCCTACTCTGTCTGAGCACTCACAGCGCTTATACAACATGTTTACCCATTCACACAAGCACTTCCATGAGTAACGAAGTGCTTTTATTGTCTAACATTCATAATCCAACGCTTGCATCGGAGAGCAACTTGGTGTTCAGTATCTTGCCCAAGGATACTTTGGCATGCAGCCTGGAGCAACCAGGAATCGAACCACTGACCTTCCAGTCAGGAAGTGACCTGCTTTACCTTCTGAGTTACAACCACCCCAAACTAATAAAAATTGCCATAACTGACTGTATCTTAAGTCATCAAGGCAGGAATTGGGTAAAGTTTTCAATCAGCAATAATCACGTCTCAGTAAAACTTCATAGACTATGAAATTGCCTCTGCACAAAAACTTTGAATGAATAAATACTTTGAATGAAATGACCAAGGCTATAAAACAGGGCTCATCAATTACATTTGACCAAGGGCCAGAAGTTATCTGATATTTTTTTTCTACACAGAACAAGGTTAGACTCATCTGTTTGGTCCTAATCTGCCACCAAGACTGTTTGACACTGCTGGATTTACAGCTGATAGATGACAGAGTAGAAACTGATCAGTCTATTGATCCCAGGATCTTCCATCAATATAACTGATGTGACTGTGATCAGCGTGAACAGTGGTTTCCACGTCTCCTTCATGGTGTGACAGTGTCAGAGCTGAATGCACTTGTAGACTTTCAGAAATAGAAGCAGCTCTGATTGTAGTGCTCCAATAAATCCAAGACGTTATGAATTCACACATAAACAGTTTTCTGAAGCGTTCCTCTCGGCCTTGTTTGCAGCTCCACTGTTGTTTCTGCTGGAATCATTATTGATCTCCATGAGCTGTTTCTGCCTGAAGGAGGCGCCACTCCATCGCTTCATTCTGTGCACAATAAGAGTCACATGATGCTGCTCTGTGAACACCAATCACACTTTGTACAGCTCATGTTGTGTTTGTTTGTCCTCTCAGACTGTCAGGTGGAGGTGGAGGAGGGGGCGGAGTCTGTCCAGATGTCCTTCATAACCACAAAAAAAAACCTTCCTGAAAATGCTGTAGTGGGGTGGGTACGCTATAACCCAAAGAAGATAGTCCATATATCTAAGAATGACTCTGATCAGCCTGACAAACAGCACAAAGATCTAGAGAGTGAAAAGAGTGCTGCTCAAAGTCAAAGGTTTGTTTCTTCATTTGTGTGTGTGTGTGTGTGTGTGTGTCTTGTGTCTCCTCTGCAGGGAGAGTTCAGGTCCAGGATCAAACAGAGGAACCGAAGCATCTCCATTGATCTGACTCCTCTATCAGCTGAGGGCAGTGTGAAGTGAGATTCATGGATTAGTGAGCTGTGATGACCTTAAAGTCAGAGTTTTCTATTATAGATGTGTCTGTCTATTTACCTGGCTAAATGTTCATGGTAACAACTCCATGGTTATGTTGAAGACACAACCTGATCAGGAGCAGGTTGTGTGTCTTTTATTCCCAGCATTCAGTGTGATGTAGATTCTCTGCTACAGGAACATGTTTCTGTGTGCAGCTTGTTAATCCGTACCTGACTGAGACCACTGAATGAAGCACAAACTGTATCGTATTGTCACTGAATGTGTTTGCATTAATTTGGTTGTTCTACTATCTGTTGCTGTGTGTCTTTGACAGTAACCACACACTAAGAACACGTGTTCAATCACATTAATCTGATTTGCAACAAACTGAAGCAGGTCTCCTTCATCAGGCTGTGGGACAGGAAGCTTAGATGTTTCAGTGGATCCAGGTTCAAGTGTCAGAGCTCTGATGTGCAGCTGTCACCTTAAACAGCAGCACTGAGAGCGACTCAGCCACAGAATCATTCACTGCAGTTCAAATCTTTATTTTAGTGCTCTGTGTCACTCACAGGGATCATTCTGTGCAGAAAACATTTCACATGACCTGCAGCACATTCATTTTTATGTGAGCACACTCAGAGCCTTAAGCAGAGAGCCCAGGTTAACACTGATAACCACCATCATCATACCTGTGACTGCCCTTTTAGAGCAACTAACATCTGTTTACTAACATCTGTTTGTTCTTTGATTATTGATCAGTGATGTCAGAGTGGAGTCAGTGTGATGTTGTTGTGTGTTTGAGCCTTTTAGTGTCCATGAAGGGCTCTGCTGCTGTGTGACAGATCTCACTGTGGAGGAAACTCAGCACTTCCCAGCAGCTCCTCCATCATCCTTTAACATTGTTATGATCAGGATCACACAGAGGTGGGAAGTAACAAAGTACAAATACTTAAGTAGATTTTTTTAGGTATCTGTACTTTACTTGAGTATTTAATTTTCTGACTACTTTTTACTTTTACTCCCTACATTTTTACTCAATTATCTGTACTTTCTACTGCTTACATTTTCAAACAGACTCATGACTTTAGGTTTAACACGTCAGAGAGAAGTTTGTATTTCCGGTCACAAACATCAAACAATCTGAGCCTAAACGGAGGAATAATAACAGATAAGAGACAATCGTACTGGCGTATCTTCTATCACCGGGGCTGATCACATACAAAGGGATTAAATATGCAAACCCATATAATTTATGTATCATTTATAGCGCTATAATCAGGGATCACAGCGGGCCCGACCGAGTCTGTAAGCTGTGCTCACGGGACATAAACAGCTTAGCTGAAGAGGAGCGAAGATAAAAAAAGTAACATGTGGCAGGTAATTTTAAATACAATGTTTCTAATTGCTCAACAAATATCAGCAAACACACAAAGTGTGTGCAATTTGTCACACAGTGTGTCTGCTAGCTAAAAGAAGAGCTGCTGTATTTCAGGGAGAGCAAAGAGAGAGAAGTTCACTCAGAGATGGAGAAAGAGGAGAGGAGAGGAAGAAGAGAGGTTAGAATTATAAATGACTGCAAAACAAATTGAGGTATGCTGACTTTGTCTAATTCAAAGATTGTATGAAAATACTGCAGTTTAGTGTGTATTACATCTTTGTGAGTTCAGTTCATCCACACAGAGCAGTAAACCTCAGAGCAGCAGCAGCAGGTCAGCTGATCACAGCCTGCACACCAACATCATTTACTGCAGCTCACAATAGAAAGCTGTGATTCTTCTCCCCATGCAGAGCCACTACAGCTGATCTTAGGGTTCCTCCACCTTCTGAATCCCACTGTAACCCCTGAGTGTCCTCATGTTTGTGTTTAGGTGGAGGCACAGTCACCCTCTACTATGGAGGACACAGAGAATAGAGCTGTGTTTAAATTCCCTTTCACAGTTTGTGTCCTACATAACAGATTCAAGCTGAGTGCATTCATTAGAATTAAAATTTAGATTGGAATAACATTTGTATTCTCATGTAATATTATTTTATATTATTACAATAATATATGAGGTTCGGTTAGCTTTACACAAAAATAGCAGGTAGAAACGTCCTCCAAAGAGCTACTTTTATTTTCTTACTTTGAGTACATTTTAGAGCCTGTACTTTTTTACTTCTACTTAAGTAAAGAAGTTGAACCAGTACTTTGACTTTTACCAAAGTAGTTTTTAACACAAGTACTTGTACTTCCACTTAAGCACAGAATGTCAGTACTTTTGCCACCTCTGCGATGATGTACAGGTGCTGGTCATAAAATTAGAATATCATGAAAAAGTTGATTTATTTCAGTAATTCGATTCAAACAGTGAAACTTGTATATTATATTCATTCATTACACACAGACTGATATATTTCAAATTTTAGTTCCTTTAATTTTGATGATTATAACGAAACCCCAAATTCAGTATCTCAGAAAATTAGAATATTACTCCGTTTAATGTGGCAGCAGAGGATGAGACTGATCCCGTTTCTCCTGCTCCAAAAGAAACTGAGGAGCTTCCGTCCACTGTTTCCAACGTTCCTGCAGCTGTATGTGACCGTAGCTACCCACCAACCTGCGCTGGTGACCTTGTGGAGAATCAGACATAAATAAACCAGGAACAAAACTCCAATAATTAGACTAAGAAGGCCATAACTAAGAACATGACCCAGAAAACAGCAAAACCCAAGAATGCAATAATAAAGGAAACTCTGAAAGTAAACAAAACTCAAAATTGCAAAACTACAATAAACTGTGAATCAAGAAGCGAGTTTACATAACAGAACTCAAAGTTCAACCTAAAACCAGGATCATGACGTTTGTGGTGTAAGTTTCTCATAAAAAGCAGGAGAACGGTTGCAGGTTCAGTGTAACCAAAACCTCAGATCATTTCGTGTGATGTGACTCCACAGCAGGATGGGTGGAAATAAAGCTCAGGAAAGTTTCTTCCTGGTTCAGAGGTCACCCAGCAGAGGATGATGTGTTTGGCCAGATTTTTAAAAGTATTGGTCAGTGTGATTGGTCAGAATTAGCCCATGAAAACTAAATGTTTTAGAACAGATTTTGTTTTTTATATAAATATTTATTTTTGAATGAATTGAAAATAAAGCCAAAGGCAAAGCCAGCTTTTAGCTCTGTTTGACAGTGAGTAGAACAAACCTGATGAGTCCCAGAAAGCTTCAAAGTCACTCAAACACATCCAAACTCTGAGGACTTTTTTTTTTTTAAGGCTGGGTGCATGGAAGGCAAAAATCGAAGCCAGCTGGGCCCCAGAACAGCCGTGTGGTTATCAGAATAAACAAGACTCACCTCAATGGGGTGGATTGTGAGGCGTGTTTATTCGGTCATAGCTTCAAGGTCCTTTGTAGATATTAGGTCAGGCAGTTTTATGGTCTCAAAACACCTCATGGCTCTGCCACCTTCACAATCAGCTCCCAGCTGACCCAGAACCACAGAAGATACTTCAGATGCTCTAAAGCTGTTTGGAGAGAGGGCCGAATTCCCGTCTCCTTCAGTCCCTTTCTTAACCGTTTTCATCAGTGGCAGGCCATGTAAAACTGAAAATAAGATTCAAAACACAACAAATAATCTTACTGCATGAAGGAGCATTTGTCATGGAGCCACTTCATAATCTTTGGAGTAGAGAACAGAACGTCCCACAGCATCCACAGATTTACAACACGATCACATTCAGCTCCAAGCCCAGAGGTCTCTGTCAGCCTCGCACAGATGGACAGAATGAAAGGAAAGTAAGCAATGTGGGTCACAATGGATTTTAAGAGTAGGCCAACATTAATTTTACAGTGTACATATTCTTTAGTAATTGTTGACTGCACAGTGCTGTTCAAGCTTGAAAATAAATCTATTCAAAAAGGCTTGTAGAGCTAAAGAGGGATAAAGGTTCTCATAATGTTGGAATATCCAGGAAGTGCTCCAAACATTCCTAGCTGTTGCTTTGAAAATGCTGAAGAGGAGAAGTCAGGACAGTCTTCACCTGTGACTGTGGCAGTGGAAGCACCACACATGTCTGATGGCTGCACTGACACCAGGACCACCATACAAGAAGCAGTGCCCCATCATTGGCCGAGCCATCAGGAAAAGCTCACTCTCCACCATCACAGCAGAGTCGGCCTTCAAAAATCTTTGTGGCCACACCATTAAATCTCACAACAACATTATTTCTCCTTCCTTTGAGCAAAATGTTCATAGTTATAATTTTAAAAACACACAATATTGCTGTGGTGTAAGCGCTAACCAAGATTAAGGTGGAATCCAGTTCTCAGCATCAGTGTTGACATAACACGAAGTTAACGAGACCTACAGCAGTATCACCTGCAGCACACGTCAGACTCTAGGCCCGCGGGCCCGATCCGGCACACAATGCAATTTTATACAGCCCGTGAGATGATTTACCGTACTGTATCACAGTATGGTACGGCAGCTGCACTGAGGCAGACAGGGTCAGGCTTCAGAGGGTAGTCAAGACAGCACAGAGAATTGTTGGCTGCCCTCTCCCCTCCCTGATGGACATCTACACCTCCCGCTGCATCAGCAGAGCCAGGAACATCATCAAGGACAGCTCACACCCTGGCTTTGACCTGTTTGACCTGCTGCCCTCTGGCAGGAGCTGCAGGAGCATCAAAGCCAGAACAAACAGACTCAAGAACAGTTTCTTCACCAGAGCAATCACCACCCTGAACTCTCACACTCACCCACTGTAACTGTGCAACACCCACATCTCTGTGCAATATTATATTATTCATACTGAACAATATCTATCACTCCTATATTGTGTAATATCCAATATTCATTCACTAGTGCGATACTCACATCTTCATTGTTATATGTATACACTTGCTTTAATTTTTACAATGTATATATTTTTATACATTCTCTTATTTTCTGCATTTTTAATACATTTTATGTTCTGTATATTTTACATACTGTTTTATTGTATGTATATTTTTATTTTAGAAAGACAAACTATTGCCTGGCACTGAACAGGAGTGGCTCTCCAATCTCATTGTACATCCTGTATAATGACAATAAAGGCATTATATTCTAAACCCAGCTAATGTTCCTTCTTCTGGCACATTTGATGGAAACAAGATGCTAAAGTATTTAGTAAGAAAAGAAAGCCAACATCAATGGAGCTCTGATACCAGGATTCACCATGATAACAGGTAAATAAAGGGCGGAGCCTCCATTTTAATCCAATGATGGAGGATCGCACGTGTCAGTGTGGAGCATGACGAGTCACTTTAATCAGCCTGACCCACTCTGACATCATCACAGACAGAATAAAAGTTTGTTATCAAATATATCATTTCTTTATGTCTGCTGTCATCATTTACACAACTTGAATCTCCATCAGATGAAGCTGAATCCTAATTTCACATTTGAATTATAAAATCTAATTATTGAGCCTGACGGACAAACTGCAGGAGACAGAAAGTGAAGATAAAACTGTGGAGAAACAGCTCAGACTGAGTTTACTGACAGACCTGTTAGAGACTGAGACAGCAGCAGACCCCGGGGAGCTGACCTCAGGTCAGTTTGTTACTTAATAAAAACTGTTTTTGCTGCAGTTTATGACAGTTCAGTTTATGGCCATTTAATTTTTTCAATAATAATACAATAAAAATGGAGTCTATTGATGGAATAGAAACCTCACTTTGTTTTTTAATTGAGAATTTCATTATTTCTGCCATTACTGAATAAAAATGAGATTTACAGAAAAAACTGCTTTAATGTTTCCAGTTTGAGTGGTTCTAATCTGATCTAAGAGCAGCTTCACTGATAAATGCCGGGTTTCTGACAGCAGAGATGTTGCTGTTAAAGGTCATATTTCCATACACGCACTACATGCTGTGTCTGTGAAGAGTCGTAGTAAATGTACTGAAATATATGACCCAGCTGGTGAGAGAAATATTTGAGTGAATGCAAGATACCGTTGAGCCATGAGTCTCTTCCACATTCTTTGGGTCAGTGCTGATTGTATAAATTTTGTCTTCGTTGTGTTTTGGTTTCATGCTGGTTGTCATTGGTGGCACGTACTGGTGTTTGAATCACATGACTATAGGCACTAACAGCCAGCAGGTTAAAAGGGTGACACTGGGTTTATGTAATTTTTGTTGACTGCATGCACGCATGCTGCTTACTGTCACCCAGATCCATGCTTGTCAGTATATTAATAAAAACCATGAAAATGCGTGTGGCCTCAGTGTTCTTTCTGCAAAGGAAAGCAGCGCATCATACAAAGAGTCAGGGCCCAGTCAGCGATGTGTCTTGACAGTCATCATCCCATGCAGATGTATGGAAGAAATTCTCAGCTGGCAGTTTTTTGGTTTTTTTTGAATAAGATAAATTTATTACAAGAAAGAACAGTGTGGTACCGAACACTCGAGGTGTGCGTTGGAGGAAGTCTGCCCATTGTCTTCTCTTGACTTTAAAGAAACCTGCTACCAGCTTATTCCTTCCAGGTTTTGGCGTGTTGGTTTATCGGACAGAAATTACACAACGCAATGGAATAAGGAGTCAATTATTAAATTTAATTAGCCAATAACACACATTACAGATTGATCTGGACCAGACTGTGAATTATGACTGAGCTAATACAGAAGCAGAGTCCAATTCCTATCTAAGCAAGTCCAGATCTCATATATTCAGAGCTTATCAGCTTCTGTTAGATCATATAATGCAAAAATGTGCAAGACAAAGAATCCCAGCAGCCGCTTCTTCGTAGGACCTCGGAGTTTCTCCTTATCGCTTGTTTTGGTTTCCTTGTTGTCTCCTGCGTGTCTGTGACTGACCCTTCCCAGAGCCTCGAACGTCTGTGATTGATAAACACATACCCACCAAGAACACACTGTGCCTGGCACACACCAAACAGATGTACTTCTGTATTGTTAAGCAGCTATTTTCTTTATGTTATACTCTAAGGCAAAGTTTCTCAGGCAAATAAATGTAAGGATGGTAAGAGCGAGCCTATACCATGAAAAACACTTCCTTCCACTTACAGACCTTATATAACATTAACATGTTTTTTTTGTATACAACTTCACTTCTGAATAGCCACCTTACAGTGCTGAAGAGGTTTGTGGATATCCACAAGTAAACGTGGCACCAGGAAACCCTGGTTCACAGCTCGATGATTGATTTTGTATTCGTATCATCAGATCTGTGTCCGTATGTTCTGGAAACTAAATGAGAGGATCCTAGCTGTCAACTGATCACCACTTGGTTGGGAGTTTAATCAGGTGATGGGGGAGGATGCTGGACAGACCCAGTGCTCCTCCAGGTATTCTGGGGGTGCGCTAGGAATGCCTGGCAGATCCCAGTCTGAGGACATTGAGTCTGAATGGACCATGTTCCGCACCTCCATTGTTGAGGCTGCTGCTCAGAGCTGTGGCTACAAGGTGGAGGTACTCCCTGAACCAAACGGTGGTCGGCAGAGGTTAAGGGAACAATCAAGCTGAAGGAGGAGTTCTATCAGCCTTGGTTGGCAAATTGGACAGGAACCGGCAGGCCAAGCGGAATGTGGCTCTGGTGGTGGTCGAAACAAAAGCAGGAGTTTGGTGAGCCTCCCCATTAAGGTCTATACTAGTGTTCTGAAAAGGAGAATGTGCCTGTTAGTCGAACCTCACATTCAAAAAAACCAATGTGATTGTTGGTTGCAGAACGCTGGACCAGCTCTTTATCCTCTCGAGGATATTCCAGTGTGTGTGGGAGTTTGCCCATCCCATCTACATGTGTTTTGTGGACTTGGAGAAGGCATTTGACATGTGTCTTGGGCTATCCTGTGGAGGGTTCTGCGAGAGTATGGGATGTCAGGCCCATATTTGGGGGCTCAGTCCCTGAACAACCGCAGGAAGAGCTTGGCCTGTATTACCAGCCATAAGTCAGACTTGTTTCCTGTAGATGTTGGACTTCGTCTGGGCTGCCCTTTGTCGCCAATTTTCTTCATAAATTTTCTTGGACAGAACTTTCAGGCACAGCCAAGCAGCAGAAGACTTCTGCCTTGGTGGCCTCCGAATCTCATCTCCACTCGCAGTGGAACCGTTCGCAGTCAAGGTCTGCTGTGGTAAAGAGGGAGCTGAGCATGAAAGCGAAGCTGTCAATTTACCAGTTAATCTACTTCCCTACCCTCACCTACAGTCATGAGCTTTGGGTAGTGACCAAAAGAATGAGATCAGAAATACAAGCAGCAGAAATAAGCTTCCTCCGAACGGTGGCTGCGCTCTCCCTTAGAGATAGGGTGAGGAGTGCAGTCATTCAGGAGGGGCTCAGAGTGGAGCTTCTGGTCCTCCACATCAAAAGGAGCCAGTTGAGGCGGTTAAAGCATCTGATTAGGATACCTCCTGGGTGCCTTTTTGGTGAGGTGTTCTAAGCATGTCCTACTGGGAGGAGACCCTGGGTTAGACCCAGGACATGCTGGAGAGATTACCTCTCTCAGCTAACTCAGTTTGCAGATGTCTGAGACTTGGATGTCTACATTACTGAGAGTCAGCTCCATTCACAAAAATGCTGTGTTTGAATTGTAATACCTGCTCTGTACTTCCTAAATCTGTCCTCTTGCTGACAACACTTCCACATATTACTATAATACAAAGAAATCTGACACAAATGAAGGAAAAGTAAATATTTACAAAGAAAAAAACCCTACACTAATATAAATCCAAACTTGAAACAAACCAAACTGAACAGAAAACTAAAATAACAGAAGAAAACTGAAACTAATTAAAAACAAACTATAACAAATCTGACTTGTTTATTGTAGCGTTATAAAAAGATGTTAATGACCTGCTAATATTCATAAAAGACAGACACGGTCACCTGTAAGAAATGATTGCTTTTAATAATTAAATTCTAGAACTGATGTCTGTAGTTATCTTGTTAAACACAAAGTACTGCACCAACTTAAGTACTTATTAAAGATAAGGAAAAGATAAAGTCCAGAAATTAGAGCTACTACATCAGATCTAAGTGTCACATTAGCTCACACTTTTTTACAAGAAATTCCATCAGAATTCTGTGGAACCGGATCTAAAGGTTTTCAAGTATGACCCCACAACCAGAAGAGGACCTTTGTGTGTCTGCAGATTCATTGTGATCCAATGATAGGAATGATTTCATCCCTGCATGATCATGCTGATGGTTTGACAGAGCAGATAATGAAGTGAACGATTTTGCACATTGGTAACAGTGAAACAGTTTCTTTGCAGCGTGGGATCGCTTGTGTCGGGAGTATGAACTGAGATTCCTGAAGCTCTTGTCACACTGGTCACAGCTGTAGTTCCCTTCAATGTGTGTATTTTCATGAGTGTTACGAGTACTTGAAGATGAGAAGCTTTTGTCACAGTGTCTGCACTTGTATGGTTTCTCTCCTGTGTGGAGTCGTTTATGGTCTTTAAGGTGACTTGCATTGATGAAGGATGACCCACACTGGTCACAGAGGTACTTTCTAACTCCACTGTGGATGAGTTTATGTTGTTTTAATTCACATGTTGAGAAGAAGCTTCTCCCACATTCTTTGCAGTACTTCAGTTTGTGTAAAGTTTGTCTACGCTGATGTCTTCTTAGGCTCTGTTGCTGACTGTAAGTTTTCCCACAAAGCTCACAGAGAAATGCTTTCTCACCACCACACTGATGACTGGGTTGAGAACTGGATCCATCTGTGTGGCTCTGCTTCTAAACAAAGACACAAAGACAGTGTAAGTCAGAGAATTCCTTCAACATTTTTATCCTGTAAAGCATCTCTGCCAACGTCCAATTACACTTTACGGTTTACATTAGAACATTCAGCTTACTGGGATGCAATAACCAATATACTACAACCATAATACCAGTATTATAGTATTATTACAGTATTATATCTAGTATTAAATACTCATTCAATACTATAATAACCTTAAGATCATAAAGTACTGCCACTACAATACTATAATGCTTACATAGTACCAAAATACTAGTGGTGGGCGGATCGATCCAAAATATCAATATTATCGATACAAAGCTGGTATTGGTATCGAACAATATTAGCGTGATAGGATCGATACTTTAGTTTATTTGTCTCCTGTACGTTCAGTGTGTTTCTCCTGTTCATCAGAGAGCAGATATGCCTGTGCAAACACAGCTCCTCTCACGCAAGCACTCTTTGCTCCGCCCCCTCCTCTCCCTCCTCTCTGCACCGCTGTGATTAGTTGTCTGTGATCACGTGACTCAGCAGCACTGAGCAGTCATGTCGGCTGCAGTGAGTGAGAACGCGGAGCATCGTCCAGCTGTACTTTAGAGCTGGAAATGAAAACAGTAAACAGTGATGCGTTTTGGGAGAAAATTCTCTAGTGTGGGAACACCATGGACATATTTAAAGACGTGAAAGAGCATGAAAAAGAAAAGGCTTGGTTCTCGAGGAACAGGAGGAAGGGTATCCCTCAGACAGACCCAGACCCGACCCGGAGAAAGAGCCCACTGTCACAGTCCTTTCAGAGAGGCTAAGAACAACTAGGTAGCTCATATAGTGGTGAAAGTCATGTTTCAGTCATCACTCATGTTGGTTCTTTAGGATTAGTTCATGTTAAAAAGTAACTTATCTTAGATGTTACTTCAGCAGACTGATTTCCTATAGACAATATTCAGGCAGTCAGATATATTTTCAGCCCATTAAACTATGTTAAATTACTTTATTGAAACTCACCCTTTGTGTGGACTCATCAACTCTGTAACAGACTGTCTATGATTTAATTGTTTTAATATTTTATTTTTATTGTGTTAACTAATTATTGTGGAAAGTAAAAAAAAAAAAAAAAAAAAAAAAAAAAAAATCAGTGATTTAGTGGTCATTAAAATGTGTTCAGATTTGGCAAAGTGATGATGATTCATGTCAAATCATGACACACTGCTCTCCCCTACATAAGCAGCTTTTATAAGTCAAAAGTATCGGGATCGGTATTGGTATTGTCAATAATGGCCCTATATTTACGTGTATCGGATCGATACCAAAATTTGCAGCATCGCACACCACTACAAAAAAACCACATTAATACAATACTGCCAATGTAATACTATATACAGTGGTACAAAAAGTGGGTATGCACTCTATGCAATGGATAGGGGCACCGCGCAAGAGGTGGGTGCCAAAGTGACGCGGGGAAATTGGCATTTTCTGTATTTAACAGCTGTGCATACATTATCAATAACAGAGACATGGAGCTGATTAATTCAATTCAATTTTATTTATATAGCGCCAAATCACAACAAACTGTCGCCTCAAGGCGCTTTGTATTGTGGGTAAAGACCCTACAATAATACAGAGAAAACCCAACAGTCAAAACGACCCCCTATGAGCAGCACTTGGCGACAGTGGGAAGGAAAAACTCCCTTTTAACAGGAAGAAACCTCCAGCAGAACCAGGCTCAGGGAGGGGCAGTCATCTGCCGCAACCGGTTGGGCTGAGGGGAGGGCTGATTAGGCACCCGTGTTCTGGCACCGCCCCTCCTTCTGCCCCCCACCACCACACCACACCACACCACACATATACATATAAGTCCATGAATAATTGAGATTTGCACACGTGAACTAGGGTTTAATCCCGGGAGCCGGGATTCCCGGGAAATGAGATCAGAACCATTTCAGGCATGTTCAGCCTCCGTTTAAGGCTTCAGCCTTCATCTCAAGCGTTTTAATAGAGGTATTACACAGTTGTTCTTTTTTCCTCTTTAATTTGTTGAAATCGTAGGCAATGTGTTTAGCTTAAGGTATTTTGTATTATATAATTTTATATTATATATTGTTATATTGCATTATATAGCCTATAAAATATGGCTGCCCTGAACAATAAAGAAATATCTGTTTAACTTCGAGTGTTTCTTTTCCTCGTTTGCAGCCGCTTACTAAATTAGGATACGGGCCTAATGTGTGAAGAAAGTATCATGAAATAGATACTTTAACATATTTCGCTTTTAAAATGGAGTTGAGTAAAATGTATATTTTTAGGCTATAAGGATTGGCCAGTTTTTCAAGAGACGATTCACAGCGAACCTACTTTAACCCTCAGACACGGCGTTATAAATTTGCTGTTGCCAGAATGGCAATGACCAAGTCATAGTGCATTACTCAAGGCCCTGTGTTATGTCATATTATAGTGCAGTACGGTAGTTAACTTTTCAATGACTATTACAGCGTTCCACTGGTGGAACAGTGTGCACGACAGCGCAAGTGGCTGAGCCTTTATCAATGCTGTGTGGAGATGAACCGTATTGTTTTGCACCAGCAGTTGTAAAATATCTTGGTATAATTCCATGTACAATGCAGGAATATTCGAATTATATTTGTTAAGGGAGTGTTGAGGAACGATACAACACCGCATAGCTCGAGCACTCGAATGCCGAGATGTAGGTTTTATTGCATTAATCAAGCCAATGTTGCCCCCTACTGGGCATAACAGGACATAGCTGGAAAGCTACCTCTACAATATCAGAATAGGTTAAGGCCGACACAGGCTACAGAAGGCCTAATTAAAATAAAATTTAAAAAAAAAAAAACTTTAAACCCTAACGCGAACACAGTAAACCTTGAAAGGGTCCTTTATCCGGAATCAACCGCACTATTTTTAAATCCCGACAGCAAGAAAATGGAGACACGCAAAGCACAGGAAGGCTCGGTTTGCAGCTGTAGTTTTGCAACAAGACAGCCACCCATTACCTGCCCCTAGTTAACTAATGGAAACGCGGCTTAATAGGAAGCTTCGATTTCCATGGAGAGTGGCTGCAGGGCCGCTGTATCATGCACCATGCTTAAAGCTTGGCTTGATCTGCCTCACTGCTACTCATGGTGTTGCTAAATATAAATGGTAAATGGACTGGTTCTACTCTAGTTAGGAACACATGCTACTTTTTTCATTGCGGAGGTGCCGGTGCTTGTGCCACTGCTGGTGTGACTTTCAATGAAACAGCAAAATGCTTAAGAATGAGCCCGCGTTTCCACCACACTTTGCGAACTGTTCCTTTACGTATGATTGTGGACGGGTCCTCGTCTGGACACGGAAGCCAAAGGGCACAAACGTGGGGAGAACACACTCCCCTTTCTTGTGCTGCGAACACATTTTACGGTGCAAACAAAACTACTGCAGCATCTGTGTGCAGCACAGAGGGAAACACAGACAGAGATTAGAGCAAGACGACAAGTACGCACTTTGTGTCCTTTTATCTGTGATGTGAACTGATACAAAGCAGCAAGTTCAGCCTTAGAGCCCAACCTAATTCACAGCCGTGAAAACCACCTCGCTTTTCTCATGTAATACACACCATGTAGTGAAACAGCGTTAGAAAACTTGACATTGAGACGGCACGCCTTTCTGCCGCTTTCGTCATGTGTCCTTGGTTCAAGACCAGCTAGCTTGTGGGGCCGGAGTTGAACCCATTTTTCAGCTGAGCACCGAGTGCATTCATGGTGGAAAAACCTCTGAATGGTTCAAATGCGGTCACCAGAACCCCATCAGTGGAAAAGTGGCCTCAGAGAGCCCACACTGAGCAGGTGGTTTAGCACTGAAACCCACCCATCCTGTCACATCCTGTTTTCAGAAAACAACATGGCAACAGAAAACAAATTCCAATCTTGAGACTTCAAAGCTCAAGTTATGAAATTAGTGGATGATATCATAGAAACTAGATCCATTTTCTGTTGATAAACTAATGCTGCTTTAACCTGTTAACTGGCTGCTCCAAAATCAAAAACGCCTGAAAAAGCATACCCAAATTAAATCAGCTGCTGTTCCTGAACTCTTTGGAGTACATGCAAAAGCTTGGTCTCTTTGTGAAGACAAGCTATATTTTTCTTTTTTCGCAGTCAAAAATGCTGTAACTGAAATGAGTATGTACCTATTAGGTTCGAAACAGAAAAATTAGACAATTTTTGCCTCGCCTAGATTTTTCCTGTTTGTTTTTATGTAACTACACACTGAGTGTAGAAGGTATGGATTGGAAAATATAATGAAGCTGTACAATGAAGTCTTGTTGACGTG
The DNA here is from genome assembly GCF_007364275.1 of Archocentrus centrarchus. Lineage (NCBI taxonomy): Eukaryota > Metazoa > Chordata > Actinopteri > Cichliformes > Cichlidae > Archocentrus > Archocentrus centrarchus. The sequence goes on from NW_022060298.1 coordinate 360,096, forward strand.
TATTTCAAATTTTATCAAGATAGCACAAAAACCTACTGTTTTGTAAAGGTTTTTGTGTGCTGATGTCCAAGCATGGTCTCACATGTGCCATTTGGAGACTGCAAACTTCAAATGGCTGTAACGCAATGCTTCAACATACAGTCATCAATCCTCTGCTATACACAAATTTACTGATAGTGTGAGTTAATTATAAATATAGACATAAATCAGTGGCTGGGCTTTCATTCACAAAAAACCTTAGTCTATTTTTAGTGATTCCTTCTCACACACACACACACAAAAAAATTAATTTTTTATCAATATACAACTGCAGTAAATGTAAACACTACATATACACAAAAAAAAAACAAACAAAAAACAAAACAATAATCCTCCCTATTGTCCACTGATATACAACCTACAAACGCCTCTGAAACAACTTCCCCCACCCCCGCACAAACACAAAGGAACCCAAAGTCGAATATCAATAAACATTGCTCTTAGCTATTGTGTAACCGCCGCGAAAGCCCCATCGAGACATCCATATTTACATCTAAAACGGCATATAGTACGAGCACGAGCTGGGAATAAAACCTTAGACTAACTATGAAATGCCTTCGGAGTAACAGCTGTTCTGCAGCGATAAAACCAGTCAAATCAGTGACAAAGTCCTCTAATAAATAATAATCCACTCTCGTGATGCCATATCCCCACGTGTCAGGAATTTTATTGGCTGTAGAGCTGTAGTTTTAGATTTTGGGTCAGAGTTGACAGAATGATTGGAGAGCATTTGGGGCATGTCCAGAGAAGTCACATGACGCTGTCTGGTTATTATTGGCTCTGGAAAACCCATTTCATAACGAGGTGCCAATGCAATTCGGAGGGTCTACTCTGTCATATAAAAGCATCGTGAGCATGGACTGCAGCGTTACTGTGACGGTATGAGGCTTCAAAGTCGGAAAGCACAACAAACGTCCCGCAGGCGGGACACTGCCAATTAACAGGTTAAGCTAGAAGGTGTTTTCAACTGAAGACAGAAGAATATTTCTTAAAAAGTTAACGTTTAAAATTTTTTAAGACTCACATCCCAGCTCTGCTATGGAAATATTAACATAAATGAGCCAAAAAGTGACAACAAAAAGTGGCATCACAAGCAAACAGCAGAACAGGCAGCTTGTTAAAGACCAACTCCCAATGCCAAATATTTAAACTGTGCTAACGGACCATAAGATGAGATATTTATTTAACTTATTTATTTATTTCTTTGTATTTCTTTTATGAAATTAAAATGACTTTTTTCTATATACACCTGACTGAGGGAGCCACTGTAAACCAACATAAGCCCCACATAGGCATAAAGAATAATACCATGATATACCAGGAAACTGCAGGAACAGTGTTATACCCAGCAGCTGATCTCCCACATCTGTGCCTGGCTGATGTCCTCTGGGTTCAGACCATCAGAACTGCTCGCTATCACAGCAATTAGTAAAGCGAAGTCCCCCGAGTATTGCCCCCCCCACCCCCGTGGCCAGGTCCTTCAAAACACCACAGTATCTAAGGACAAGCACTACAAAAAAAGTAATTGTGTTCTATGATCATAACTGAATTTTTAAAAAAAAAAATTTTTTTTATCATTATGACTGAAATTATGTGATGACTTGCGCTTTACATGCTAACATAATTTAACGAGCAGAGTTCTTCTAAACATTCAGATTAAAATGACAAGATCAAAATAAAAACACATACCTCACAGTGACCGCACTCGCAGAGTCTCTTTTTGTTGTGGATCTGTTGGTGGTCTTTCAGGGAATGTGGAGCTTTAAAAGTTTTATCACACACGTCACATTTATAAGGCCTCTCCGCAGCGTGGGTAAATTTGTGACGTTGTAAATGTGAGTTTGTTAAGCACTTTTGGCCACATTGATCACAGCGGAACACATTATGTTCTGTGTGCATGCGTATGTGTGAATTTCTGTTCCCTAGCAGGCTGAAGGATTTTCCACAATATTCACAGCTGTATGCCTTAATTCCAGAGTGGGTAACTTGATGAATCTGTAAGTCGCAACTGCGAGTAAAGGCTCTACTACATTGATCACAGCTGAACCGTTTCTCTCCACTGTGGATGAGTTGGTGTGTTCTTAAGCTTCCAGCATGGGAAAAAGACTTTCCACACAAGTCACAGCTGAACGGCTTCTCTCCAGTGTGGACGACTTGATGATTTTTAAATGAATCCTTCCTGGTAAAATCCTTCCCACACTGATCACAGGTGTATTTTTTTTCTCCCTTCCTTCTGTGAGGTTTGTCAGCCTTCTGAGAGCGCCGACTTCTCGCTCCATGTTTGTCCTGCAGTGATAGAGATACAAACAGAGGCAGTGAGTGAAATGCAGTTGTGGAACAAACCGTCAAACATCCTCATTAATACCAGGGTTATAAAAGTTTTGGATTTTACATTATAGTTTTAGTTTGTTTTTACTTTTTTCTCAAATTCAGTTTTAGTTAGTTTTTAGAGTGGCTTTGCTAGATTTTATTTTTGTTTTCATGATTAGTTTTAGTTAGCTTCAGTATTAGTTTTAGCATTTTCATACTTCATCAGGTGCAAGATTCAAGGCACAAAAGTGACTATTGTGTAATGAAAACTCGACAAAATATATCCTTTAAAGAAATGTATTCAACAAATAACTTCACAAGACAGCAGCACTACATGTTAAATATGTGTAATATTAAAGACACATGAATCCATCCACCCATCCTCTTCAGCTTATCTGGTTCCAGGTCACAGGGGCAGCAGCCTAAGCAGAGAATCCCAGGCTTCCCTTTCCCCAGCCACCTCCAACATCTGGAGGGACCTCATCCAGATGAACCCCAAGCTTTTCCCAAGCCAGCTGTGAGATGCAGCTCTACTCTGAGCATCTCCCGAATGGCTGCACTCCTTACCCTAAGAGAGAAGCCAGCCACCCATCGGAGGAAACTCATTTCTGCCGCTTGTATTTGCGATTGGTCACTACCCAGAGCTTATGACCATAGGTGAGCGTAGGGATGTAGATTGACCAGTAAATCGACAGCTTTGCTTTTTACACTCAGCTCCCTCTTCACCCCAACAGACCGGTGCAACATCCGCATCACTGCAGACGCAGCCCCGATCTGTTGATCATCCGCTCCCTTCTTGCGTCACTCGTGAACAAGACCCCGAGATACTTGAACTCATCCCTGAGCCGGGGAGGACACGCCACTCTTTTCCGGCTGAGGACCATGGCCTCAGACTTAGAGGTGTTGATTCTCATACCAGCCTCTTCACACTCAGCTACGAAACCATTCCTCTGCAAGCTGGAGGCCACGACCTGATGAAGCCAACAGGACTGCATCATCCGCAAAGAGCAAAGACAAGATTCTGAGGCCACCAAGAAGAAGCCTTCTGCCACCTGGCTATGCCTAGAAATTCTGTCCATATAAATTATAAACAGAATTGGTGACAAAGGGCAGGCCTGGCAGAGTCCAACACCCACAAGAAACAAGTCCGACTTATTGATAGCTCTATGGTCCAAGCTCTCACTGCAGTTGTATAGGGACTGAATGGCCCACAACGATGGGCCAGACACCCCATGCTCCCACAGGACCAGGGTACCCCGAGGGATATACTGTGGGAGTTGAATGCCTTCTCCAAGTTCACAAAACACATGTAGACTGGTTGGGCCAACTCCAATGCACACCCAAATATCCTCGAATCTACCCGAACGTTGTACAACCAGGATGAAAACCACATTGTTCTGGTTGGATCTGACATTCGGACTAATGGGCGGACCCTCCTTTCCAGCACCCTGGCATAGACCTTACCAGGGAGGCTGAGGAGTGTGATCCCGCTAAAGTTGGAGCACACACACTCCGGTCCCCCTTCTTAAAGATGGTGACCACCACCACTGTCTGCCAATCCATATCGCCACGCAATGTTGCAGAGACGTGTCAACCAAGACAACCCTACAACACCCAGGGCCTTCAGGAACTCTGTGTGAATCTCATCCACCCTAGGACCCCTGCCACCAAGGAGTTGTTTAACCACCTCAGTGACCTCAACCCCAGTTATGGGTGAGTCATCCTCCTGGTCCCAAGACTCTGCATCCACTACAGAAGGTGTGTTAGTGGGATTCAGGAGGCCTTGCAAGTATATCTTCCAACACCCAACTATAGCCTGAGTTGAGGTCAGCAGCACTCCACCTGCACTATAAACCATGTGAGTGGAGCACCGCTTTCCCCTCCTAAGTCACTTGACGATTTGCCAGAATCACTTCAATACGAAAGCAACATGGATCTGGCAAACTGGGCCCTAAACACCATTGATCAAATTTTCTCCACCATGAGATCGGGGACAGGGGAGCCTGCATGTCAGAGTGGAACAGACCCCGTCGGCTAAGTCATCAGTTCTTGGAGCTCGTGAAGACATGTGTGCATCTCACCTCTGGAGGTTGAGGACGTGGAAGATGTTTACATATTCAGCTACTTGGTAACAGGATCTCTTCTGTTTGGGCTCGGAGGATACCTGATTTACCGGGAAATTAAGAAAACCTGGGCAGCAGTTCGGCATCTGCCGAGGCTGCAGACCCAGGTGGGTGAGCTGTGCAGAGCCGTACAGACTCAGACTCAAAGCCTGTAGGACCTGAGCCGTAAAGCTGAAGCATAGTCCAGCTGAGAACGTGCTCGCAGGCGAGAGGAATTAGATCTGGAGATAAGGTTCGGTTCCTGCTAGGCGAGGACGGTAACTAATGAATTTGGATTATTGGATTTACTGAATGGGCTCCCCAGTGAAACTGAAGGCTGTTGGAAAAAAAAAAAAAACAAGCAGCCTGTTCCAAAACAACATCTGTATTATCAGGAATTCGGCTCCCCAGTCGGCCTTGAGGCTGGTAATCATCTCTCTCCGGGACAATGCGTGATGGACGCTCTTCCCCTCTGCCCTCTCTGTGATTTGTGTGAGCTGGATCTGGTGTACCATGGCCGCTGATGAACTTCCATCACTATCAGCGAACTGTTTTGGCTAGGAGCTGGCATCTGGCTCCACAATGCCCTGACCCTCTCGTCTCCGTCTGCATCCCCTCCTGCCCTGCCTACCCCACCATATTGCTATCCTGGCTTTAAATGTGCAAAGATGCTTTGCTAAGGTGGTTTTTTGGACCCTGGTACGGTGCTCATCTGATAGCCCATGATGTGTGTTTGTTTCCTTTTTCTGGCAACTGATTGTAGCGGCGGCGCCAGTGTGGCAGCGGCTGCGGACACCCATCTCCCTATGTTAGTCTTGCCTGTTCTTCTCTGGATGGTTGTTCTGAACGCAATTTCGTTACATTATGAAGGAATGTCGTTATATAATTCGTTGCATAATGATTAATTTCGTTGTATGTATAATGACAAATTTCTATTCTATTCTTCTATTCTATTATATTTAATGGATAAATTTAAAACAAATTAATAAAATGAAATTGAATAGTTAGATCTGATCTGACCATAGGTTCTAATCAAATTTAAAGCTTAACCCCAAAAGCCTGCAGTTCAAGACTCAACTTTTTAACTATAGACAGTAGGGAAAAATCAGAACTTTATCACACTGGACTACTTCTTTCCATGGACACCAGTAACAGGGAATGTTTTGCCTCAGACTAGGATGCCTGTCCGTCACACTATGGATGGGAAAATCCCGGTGTGATGGTCTGTTATCTGGGTATAAATGGAATTTATAATTCCTGGTTTGTCAAACAGAGGGCTGATGTGTAGAGGATGGGAGTCTTGGGAAATGGAATGGTGTCTGCCCAGGTTATGTCAATAAAACAATCAGCCTGAAACGGTCCTTTTTATGCCTTAATAGTTGCAGCAGCAGAGTTGAGTCACTGTATGTCTTTTGGGCAAAAATTAAACAAAATTTAGATTCTGTTAATTATAATATTAAATCAGGAATGTTGATTAACCTTACAGAGACTAATTGGAAAACTTAGTGAGAGATAAAACACTATTAACAGCAGAGAACTCAGAAATAAATAAATTCTGTATCAGTGATGGGAAAATGTTTTGGGAAAATCAGATGGACAAATTCTAATTTTTCTCTTTTATTCTTTATTACGGTTACTGTAAGAATAGAATAAATCTAAGAATAATTCTTTGGCAAATACAAAAAGAAAAAAGGGTTTGAACCTGTAATGACAGGATCAATTATTTAGCAAATAAATACTAATTGATGAAAGTGCAATGATGGACAATCATCTTATGTGATGAGCTTTAAACAGATATATTCTGAAGTTATGTTTGCAGAATGATCATGATTTCATGTCCCGTGCTTTAGTCCACTTGCTTGGCATTTTGTTTGGTTGGTTTTAATGAGGGTGGTTTTGGAAAATTTGAGTGATAATAATAGTTATGTCTTAAAATGCTTTTCCATTCTTTACTGAACAGAGAGAGCAATTTAAGAGCAAGTCTGCTTTGCAATGACTGACTGTGCTTAAAAATATATTATAATCATGCCATTACTGTTGGTAAATGTTTTTGACCAATAGCTTAATAACCATGGTGGTGTATTTTGGCACCTTTTCAGTAAAAGGAGTCAAAGGAGGGAGTTGCTGGGGTTTTATTTTTTAATCCAAAGAATAAAAGGACAAATGTTTAAAAGTAAACTCCAGGAAATTAATAAACAGTGGATGAAGCAAACAGACAATTTAATAATTAAATAAACAGATACATTAAGCATTAGAAAGTGCCTGACTAACTGATGAGAGGAATCTGAGTCATGAAAACCAGCTTGGACAAGACCAAATGATGAAGGCCGACCCGCAGCACCCAGACTCTGTTTATGTGTAGATAAGTTGTGGTATAAAGATGTTATGGTTAGACAGGAACACGGGCTCAGAAAAGAGAGAGAGAGAGAGAGCGAGCACACACAGGCCTGTCTCTACCTCCGAGTCCCACATGTGTTATATCTTCTGATTCTTAAATATAATAAATGTCTTACTTTTTTAATTAAAGTGTTTCAGGTGTCTCCCTTTACAATTAAGTGAACACGGTAACATGAGCTAACAGACACATCCTGGTCAAAGATGAATCCAAGATTCCTCACAGGACTACTGCAGGCCACATCAATGCCATAAAAGGACAGCATCACACACTCTTTCAAGTACTGTATGCATATATTTTCTAACAAATAAAGAAAATATGAGCTCTCTCTCACTGGGTTTCTGATCACACTGACAGACAAACTCCACAGTGTTGAACTGCAGTTTGTGATGTAGTTGTTGTTCTGCTCTGCAGCCTCTGTGAGTTTGGTGTAGCAGCACATGAAGCAGCTCTCCACCTTCTGCAGCTTCTGCTTAGAGTGACCCTAAAGCTTGAAGCAGATCTTCAGAGCAGAACAAGGACTACTGCCACCAGCTGCAGTCCAACACAGTGGAGTTGGAGTGTGTTGAACCACAGGATGAGAGACTCTGGGGATCACCACAACAGCAACTTCAACAGCTACTGGTACAGCATTTCCAAACCAGTAAGAACTGGAATCAAACTGGTTGGAAAGCAATGAGATCTAATGAGGAGAGAGTGGAAAAGTGCTATGAAAATATGAAATGTGTAATTATAACAGTAATGAAAATGACATTATAGATCAAATACTGCTCAATGAAGATGATGTATTGTATGATAAATTGTGGGTTTGATCTGAATCTTGATTATTAATGTCTTTGTTTCAGTGTCCTGTTAAAATGTGACCTTTTTATTTGGTCTGGTTGTAACTTCAGTGCTAATTGGGACCATAATAAAACAAACCAACAGCAGCTGATGAAGTCACACAGTTTCAATAATAGTGTAACACTGATATTTTTCTCACCTGTTGTGTTGAACTCATTGTTTCCTCTGTAGAGGCTGAAAATGTTCCTCTGCTGCTCCGTCAGACTCTCCTCCTCCTGATAATCAGCTGCAGGAGAACAGATCTTTATTAGAAGCTACCACACTGCACTGTTTGGGGAAATGAGCCCTTTAAGGCTGGATTTGGATTTATACACTGTTGTGGGATACGGCCGGTTCTAGCCGGCTCTGTTAGGGTGGGCATCTAGAAACAGTAGGTGGGAAACTTGTTTGAAACAAAGACAGAAGGTCTGAACAGCCGACTAGTAACCCACAGGTTTGTGGTTTATCCTTCAGCAAAGCAGTGAGAGGCTAAACAGGTGAACTGAAAGAAACTCCAAAACCAGTTTTCAGTGAATGATTCTGTTTCAGTCTGGAAAGTTCTCAGGCAGTGAACACACAGTGGGTCCCAACAGAAAGCAGTTTAACGTGACTGTTGCGATCAACTTTCATTATAGAAATAAAAGAAGAGAACATCTGAATTCACTCTGTGCTAAACATTCATTTGATAGAAGGAACAATTGTAATCATAGTCAGATCTACCTGAGCTTTAATGATGGGGCCTTTGAACTCACACATTCAACACTTTTTACCAGCTTTCCTTCCTGGCTTTGACTGCTGCAGCTGTGTTTGACACTGGAAGACTTTTTTAAATTCTTCTTCATTCTTCATGATTATAGTTTATTCTTTTGGGGGGAAATGCAGCTTTAAAACTGAACTCAACTAATGCACACACAAAAAACATTAAGCCTGATCAAGCACAGTAGTTTGGTTTTGATCAAGGTGGTGATGCTCAGACAGGGAGCAGCTTGCGAGCAGCTCTGTTGCCTGTAATAATAGTTGCAGGATTCGAGCCAGCAGTTGACACCCACCCACACACGCCGGGGGTCAAACCTTTATCTGGCTAGATCCCTGAGTTGTTTTACTTTTGTAAATACCTTGAGCCATTCTTCCCTCTTTCATTACAGCGCACCCCTGCTCCGGGAGATCAACGGCCATATAAAGGTGGGCTTACCTCTGAGCATGAAAGTAGAGGACAGCGGCATGGCGCTCCATCTGAGACTACAGCACAATCAGAATCGGTGGACTGGTAGAAAGAAGCACAGAGGCCTGCTAACTAAACTTAAGGCTAATGCAAGGGTGGCTGTGGCTCAGGAGATAGAGCAGGTCACCTACTAATTGGAAGGTTGGTGCTTCGATCCTGCGTATCCTTGGGCAAGATGCTGAACCCCAAGTTGCTCTCCAACGCAAGCGTTGGAGTATGAATGTGTGTGAATTAGGGGTGGGACTTTAACGTGTTAATTTTGATTAATTAATTACGGGGAAAATAACAAATTAAAAATTTTAACGCATTTTAAATCGCACTTTGCACCGTGGAACGTTTCTCAGTGCACAAGTTCCAGGCATACAGATTATATCGACGCACAATGTCCAAATTCAGGGGCCGCATCCTTTGAAGGACCCGGCCCATGTAGACCACAAAGGCCGGAAGTTATTGGCTAGCCTTCATATCAGCGTCACCCGCCCTCACATCTGTGTAGCTCATGTCGCCTAGCAGCCAAGAGTGTGAAGCACAGCTGTGTAAAAGCAGCTGGTTAAACGGAGAACAAACTTTCTTCTTTTTGTGGTTTAATTTTAATTCTTTCATTCAAAATACGCTGTTAAAACAAGAATAACACATTTCAGTATCAAGGAATACAGCTGAGCTAATGATTAATTTCCAACCATATTAAGTGAGACATTAATGTTGAATAAAACTATCCAGTTATGAAGCTTAACTTTAATTTCAGGAGTTTGCTTATCACAGGAGCACTTCGTTGGTCTGTGTAGTAGACTGGTGGGAAAATAAACAGAATTTTGTAGTTTAACCTTATGTATATTGATTCATTCATCAACCAAACTTAAATTAATATTTATCATGTTAAATATTTAAATGTGATTAAAATGTGATTAATTTAAATTAATTACAAAGTTTCTAATTAATTCAATTAATTTTTTTTTTTTTTTTTTTAAATCGAGTCCCACCTCTACTGTGAATGTTAGACAGTAAGCACTTACCTTAGATTCAGATGGAAGTGCTTGTATGAATGGATGTGAATACAAATGTGTTGCATGAGTGCTTTGAGTGCTCGGTTAGAGCAGAAACATGCTATATAAGAACTAGTCCATTTACATTCATCCCGTCTGTGACAACCCTTGCCTGTTTTTCAATCTCCAGGTGCTTCAGGCCTTTGGTGGCCAAGGATCATCAGTGCCAACTGGGAGCACCTGGACCCTGTGTTCCCATGGTATAAATCAGAGACAGGAGTTTCTCCTGGATGCCATGCACCAGCCTGCTGCCAACATGTTTTGGGTTACCTTTGTTTTCCTTCCTTCCCTTTGCAACTCATCTAATTAGTGGATTTGGCCCTGGTGTGCATTTAGCCACGTTTTGTTTTGGGTGGATACATTTTGCTTTATGGCAAAGGGGTGTAAGTGCATTTATTCTTCTTCTGAGGTGGTTGTTGAGCACAGATCGGATAAGAAATAATTTTTTGTATTAACAATTCATCTGTGTATTTTAACTTCCGTACTGCAGATGCTTCTGTGTGAAACAAACAGGGCGAATGAATGATGCTTCACTGATCCCACAATGGGGATTACAGCTGACCATTAACCATCCAAGAAGACAAACAAACATGGGGAGATAAGCATGTGGCCATGCTGCCGCCTTCTGGAGGCGCTGCCATTAAAAAGACAAAAAATAGCAAAAACATAAGGATGAGTGAGAGAAAAGAAAAAAAAAATTCTCATACTTATACATGTATACATGTCAGTGTTCTAGCTAGCAGTTGATCGCCAGGCGGCGCGCTGGGCTGAGGATTTCACCGCTTCACTTTCGGAGCTCTGCTGTCACTACATTTAGCAAACAGGAGCCCGCCACACTGACTCCGCCCCGACTAGAGGCGTCAGTGTTTAGAGTTCTGCTACGGTCCTAATACACAACCAACATGCACCTCGAGAAATCTAACTACACGTCCACAAAGACTGATTACTGCCTAGGCTTCAGAGGTGGTTTCCGGTTACATATGTAGGCCCCTTCACTCAATTAATAAGCAGGAGAATATATATATTTAGAATATATATAAAAATATATTGATCTAAAACACATATAGCCTATTTTATTGTTACAATGTTGTACTGAATCACTTGAAATGTTAAGTTTCCGAGGTGCACCTAAAGGCACCATTAAATCCCCACTCCCCTGCACACACTGAACCGTACATAACGATGTAGATGCGCACAGTATTTTGCAGCCAGGTGTAGCTGCAGTGAGCGCGGTCGCTGCTGCGTGTCTTTAGCTTTTTGTCTCCTGCACTTTGTGTTTTGTCCTGTGTGTTGCTGCTGGGATCTCTATGCTCCTCTTTTCTCTCCCCTCACCGCCCAGCTGCTCTCTGAACATCATTTTAGGAGTTCACTTCCTCTCACGTGTTCGTCCACAGCAGCTGGACAATAAAGTTTATTGTGACCCTGATACTGCAGCAGATCGCTCTCATCCATTTCCTGTTCTCCCTTCAAATAGAAATGAGGCTGTAGAGGTTTGGAGCAGGCAGAAAAACAGAGTTTCTGCTCCACCTTCTCCCAGCATGCTGAGCTAATGATTAGCTGGTGTTTGTCTCCAAACACTCTCTCACTCTCCTCTCAGCGTGTTCACAATAAAGTGAACAGACACCGAGGAGAGCAGCAGAAGAGCTCATTCAGGAGCTCAGCTCCAGATTAACTGAACTCACATTAAAGTTAGCTCCTGCTTACCTTTAGATGACAAGCTGCGGGATGAAGCTGCAACGCTTTCCAAACACACAAAGAGGTCAGCGAGCACAGATCCGCGCGCTTAAAGGCAGACACATCCCACTTCCGGTTAATCCCACTGAACAGGAAGTGGCTGCGATTGAGTCGGGAGCGCAGCAGGGGGCGCTCCAGAGTCGAGTCTGAGCTCCCAAAGAAATGAGTCCAAATCCGTCCTTCCTCCTTTTCCTGATCACTTTACCTTCATGTGGATGGAAAACGTCATGAGGTGAAGGAAAGGAGTGAAGGAGAGTTGATAAGGAGTTAGGAGCCTCAGACTGCTCTGACACTGATTAATAATGTGATGGAGGATGACACGAGTCTGCTGGGTGGAAACTCCAAAGTCCTGAAGATGGACTCTTAGATGTTTGTCCAGCGTGTTGTTGCAGTGTTGTTTCATGCAGCTCATATAAAAGCAGAGCAGCAGCAGGAACATCTGCCTTCATCACTGAGGCTGTCATTGGAGAGAAAAAGGAGCAGGAAGCCCATAAAGTCACATTCAATGTTGGTCACATTGTGAGTCGCTGCTCATTCTGTGCGCTCATATTTCCTCTTCCTGTTGCAGAGATGAAGCAGCTTTCCTCAGTATTCAGAGGATCTGAGCAGCTCTCATTGTGGCTGCATGCACACGCTTGAGGCGCACTTCACTGAGCAACCTTCCAAAGCAACTTTCACTGGACCAGCAGCTATTTAACACTCACTAGCCACTTTATTAGGTACAGCTGTCCAGCTGGATTCTAACACAGAGGTCAGAGGTGAAGGTCAGGCTGCTTTGAAGTGTGTTACAGCAGCAGAAGACCACAGCGGGTGCCCCTGCTGTCAGCTAAGAACAGGAAACTGAGGCTACAGATCACACAGGCTCAGCAGACGTGGACAACAGAAGATAAAGAACACCTGGAAACACGTCACCTGGTCTGATGAGTCTCAGTTTGTGCTGCAACATTCAGATGGTCACAATCTGGCATCAACAACATGACAGCACGGCTCCATCTTTGGACCAAGAGTTCAGGCTGATGGTGCTGTGATGGTGTGGGGAGGTTTTCTTGGCACAGTGTGGGCCCCTCAGTACCAGCTGAGCATCACTGAAACACCACAGCCTACCTGAGAAAGCTGCTTCAGCTATAAAAAAAAAAAAAAAAAGCCATTTCTCATTATTGTATTTAAATGTTTTTACATTTTAAGAGCTGCGTCAATTTTAACCCCAAGGTTGGTGACAACTAGTTTGACTTAGGATTCATTATAATGTTCTATTTTTTTTTTTCATTAAAATCTAAGAAATTAAGAGCCAACCACGCTCTGATGTCCTTAAGACATTCATCACACGTTCTTGATTTGAGACCAGCTAGCTTGCAGGTCCTGAATTGAACCCATTTTTTGGTCGAGAATTGAGCGCGTTCATGGTGGAAAAACCATTGAACAGTTCAAATACTGGCATGGCTCGCCCTCTAAAAGCATCTGATCTGAGTTCATCTTGAGTTTAGCTCTGAATGAATCTGTTGCTCTCCTCTACGCTGCTGTTATTCCACATTACTTCATCACACTGAAGCATATGTGTCATGAGAATACTGTAGAAACAACAATAAATACAGGTGACTAATTAACCACAGAACCTAATAACGTCCAGGCTGTTCAAAGATCTGTACACTGATGAAAGTTTGCATCATGTCGACAGCTCTTAACCAAATCCAGTCTTCCAAACTCACATTTCTTTCTCTGCCTCCAAATCAGACACCATGTTAAGGAGGAGTTCTCCAGTTATGAAACTGCTTCAACTCCTCATTCGTCTCGGCTCTCCCTCCAGCCTCCAAACACTTCATATTAAAGCTTGTTGACTGTTTTTAGATTTCTGGATCTTCAGTTTCGGGAAGAATTGTCCCTGATACACAACTGCTTTATCAGCGCACACTACAAACAGATTCAGCATGAAGTGATGCACAGGCTGCATTACTGCAAAACCAAACTGAACCTTCCATCAATATCTTCTCAGTGGTGACCGTTACTGTTTGTTTTAGAGAGAACGTTCCCACGGTGCTAGAAAGAAGGAAAGACGAGCCTTACGGAGATATTGAGTGTATTGTGGTAACACAAAGCTTTCACAAGGTACTGCTGTCTGAACACAGAACTATCAGCTCCTCCTAGATTTCACCATGCAAGCTTCACATTACTGTAACTCCTCCATCATTCTGGGCTTCAGAGAACATTCACATGGTTTCTGAAACTAGAAAATTATTTATTTCATTTCACAAAATGACAGGATAAGTCCAGTTGGCCTGGATAATAGGGGTGGGTCATATAGACCAAAGTAATATCGATATTTTTTAGCTGAATGGCGATATACGATATATAACTCAATATATTTTTTTCCCAAAAGGTATAAACAAAAAGGCACTTCAGAGTCAAAGCTACATGTCCCAAATGTCACTCAGACATTTTTATTAACATTCAGCTGTAGATATATATGAGAATTTGCTCAAAACTCAACTATTGGCATATTTAAATAATAATGCTCTTTGAAAAAATGAGTATTACTTGGATGTTTAAGTGTTAAGCTAGGCAGGAGCAACACATACAGATCAATCACATTATAGAACAAATCACAAGAATCAATTAGTATGAATCACTAAAATAATCGTATGCTGAAGCTAAATACTACCACTGATTCTGCAGAGAGAGGAGGGAGAATCGCTGCAGGCCGGCACAACGTTCCTTCTTCTGGCACATTTTCATGGGAACCAGATACCAAAGTAGCATCCAAAGTCCTGATTCCCTCAATTTTCATAATGCCATATGGCAGAGAAGAAAAGTCTGATAAATCCAGCTGTTTGGAGATGGTTAATCCTCCTGCACTCTGTGCTTTATAATCCAGCTGTGAATTCTTAATATAATTCCATCTTCCAGCTGTTCCATCTGCTCAACACAAAGTCAAGAGGAAGAACTAAATCTTCTTGTTTGAGTCACTTCCTTTCAGGTTCTTCCACCACATGTTGGTTCTTTAACATCAGGACAGAATTAGCTGCCATTCATTCATACATTATATCTGTTAAATACAATATTGATTTGGAACTAATTATTATTATTAGTGCAATCATGTGTACATATACATTTGTTCTCCTGAACTCTGTGTTACATTTACCACAATAAGGCCAGATATTAAGGCCCTTGGTTAATGACTAACAAATAGTGAGAGGAAATGTGTGTCAGTGTGGTCGTACTCATCAACATAACCATCAGATGGCTTCAGGTTCAGGTGAGTTTATTTGTTCCTGCAGGTACATTTGGTTTGCATTCAGCAGCTCATCCATGTGAAAAAGAAAACCTTTCCAAACATCAGAGACAACAGAAACAGAATCAAACACAGTGAAGGAAAAAAGAATAAATCCACCGTACACGATGGAAGAGAAACACTGGATAGTTCATCTGGCTGCTGGAAAATAAAAATCTGTTTATGGTCTTAAAATCAAACAGTTCCAAGGCGCCCTTCATCATCTTCATCACCACCAGTTTGACAGCCTTCTTACTGACAGAGACATCAGCCACCGCCTGCCACACTAAACCAAAGGAAGTAACAGACAGAGCATTAAAGAGCATTAAGAAAAGCCCAGAGGACTGGGCCATGGCTGCTCTCACTGTCCTGGAGCTGACTAACAACAACAGATCATCTGCAGACTTTAAAATGCTCCTGAGATGTTTTCTGATGTGTGCTGCTGTTTCTAACTTTGTAAGACCTACTCTGTACTTCCTAAATCTGTCCTCTTCCTGACAACACTTCCACATATTACCGCAATACAAAGAAAACTAACACAAACTAATGAAAAGGAAGCAAAGAAAAAACTAATATAAATCCACATTTCGAACAAACTAAACTGGATTACAAACTAAAATTACAAAAAGAAAATTGAAAGTAATTAAAAACAAACTATAACAACTTTGACTTGGTTAATGTAGTGGTATAAATGGATATTAATGACCTGCTAATATTCATAACCACAGACTGGGTCACATGTGAGAACTTATTTAGTTTAATAATTAAATTCTAGACATGATGTCTGTCATTATTGATGGCTACTGCTTATTAAACAGGGTACTGCCCTGACTCGACCAACCTTTAAGCAGTTATTAAAAATAAAGTTGGGCAACAGTACCAGCTGGATATAACAGTCATTTATAGGAAAACCCGGGATAAGATGTTACAATTAACAATTAAAAACCTTGATGTATATATTTGCATACTTGCACCTTCTTAAATGTAAGATTCAAAATGATTCACTGCAAGTCCAGAATTCAGAGCTCCCTCATCAGATCCAAGTGTGACACTAGCTGACACCCTTTACAGGAGAGTCCATTGGAATTCTGTGGAGCCGGATCTCAAGGTTTTTAAGTTTGACCAGAAGAGGATCTTTGTGTGTCTGCAGATTCATTGTGATCCAATGATGGGAATGATTTCAGGCCTGCATGATCACGCTGATGTTTGCATAGAGCAGATAATGAAGAGAATGTTTTTGCACATTGGTAACAGTGAAACAGTTTCTTTGCAGCGTGGGATCGTTTGTGTTGGGAGTATGAAGTGAGATTCCTGAAGCTCTTGTCACACTGGTCACAGCTGTAGTTCCCTTCAGTGTGTTCAGTGTGTGTACTTTCATGAAGGTTACGATGGCCTGATTGTGAGAAGCTTTTGTCACAGTGTCTGCACTTGTATGGTTTCTCTCCTGTGTGGACTCGTTTATGCCTTTTAAGGTCACCTGCAGAGATAAAGGATGACCCACACTGGTCACAGAGGTGCTTTTTAACCCCACTGTGGAAGAGTTCATGATGTTTTAATTCACTTGTTGTGCTGAAGCTTCTCCCACATTCTTTGCAGTCCTTCAGTTTGTGTCCAGTGTGTCTACGCTGATGTGCTTTTAGGTTCTGTTGCTGATTGAAAGTTTTCCCACAAAGGTCACAGCGAAACGCTTTCCCACCACCACAGAGATGACAGGGCTGAGAACTGGATCCATCTGTGTGGCTCTGCTTCTAAACAAAGACACAAAGACAGTGTAAGTCAGGGAATTCCTTCAACATTTTTATCCTGTACGTCGCCTGGAATAAAGAGCATCTCTGCTAACGTCCAATTACATTTTACTGTTTACAACACTCAGCTTACTGGATACAATAACTACAATACTACCACCATAATACTGCAATATCACTGTGCTACTGAACTGCTACCAACATAGTGCTACAATAATAATGTCACACTATAATAAAACTAATGTAATACTACAATAACACTTTAGTACTGCATTACCACCACTGTTAAGGTACAATAACATCAGTGTAATACTATAATGTTTACATATATGACCAGAATACCACAGCAATACTACAATATTGCTAATGAAATACTATATACCACCACCATACTATACAGAGTACATTCATAGACCACAACAAACTGTGGGACTCACTATAAGTGAGCAGTGAGTGATTTTGGACACAGCTGTGTCTGTTCATTTTTCATACGGCTCATTTCATACAGACTTTCTCCTGCAGCCTTCAAACAAGTCACACTTTGACTCTGTGAGCTGGAGAACGGTGGAACAAAGAGAGGACATGAGAAGAAGATGAGACTCTTTCTAAGGTAAAGACTGCTCAGCAAGTGTCCTTTGATAAACTACTAATTTAAAGCTTACAGGTAACGTTATCATTCATTTTAGAGTTTTAGTCAGATATTGGATCTGTACATGATGTTTCATCTTCTAGAAAGTTTTCTGAAAGCAAATGAAATGATAATTCCATGTTATTCAAAGTTTATAGTGGACAGTAAGTGCAGGCTAAACTGGGTAGTTTGCAGTGTTGTGGTTCAGTTTACAGTGATGAACTCTGTTGGACTGCTGCAGGGCAGACTGTGGGATCCTTGGTCACTGCTAGGTTAGGTCCTGGTAGCAGCAGAGACATTATGAGAGAGAGACATGGAGCTCAACTCTGAACTGAAATTTCTGACTAAATACTAGATAGAAAGATGGTGGAAGTATAACTACCAGGAGAGAAGCTGTTAAAATCTGATTTGTGTACAAAGAAAACTTTTAGCTGATTTTATCAGATCTGACTGAATATTCTGTGCATGAAGTTTTTATGTCCCGTTGATCTTTGAAATGAAAGTTAATTTAGATAATGCTTCAAAATAACTGTAAGTGCTCCAGTGTGTTTCAATATGGCTGCAAAGTAACAGGACTCACTTCTAGAAGGAGTCATCAGTTTGAATTTAAGCTGATTGTGTTCTTTTGGGACACTTGCCAAACTCCAGCAGCCATAATGGCAAATGTAACATGGACCTATATATGGTAGGAAGAGGTTACACCACCCAGGAAGCTCCGCCCACACACAGCAACAGGAAACAAGGTGAGTCAAAGACAAACAATGTAAATGGTTTTAAAGGCCCACTTCCAGCTCTGCTGTGGAAACATTAACGTAAACGAGCCAAATATACGACAAAAAGTGGCATCACAAGCAAACAGCAGAGCAGGCAGCCTGTTAAGGACCGACTCCCTGTGACAAATATTTAAACTGTTTGTAGTTTGGCTCTGTTTACTCTGTGCTAACAAAGCAAAGGTGTTTTTACCTGCAGACAGAAGAATTTGGGCTTCAAAGCAAAGAATTAAACAGAAATGTTTTGATAATTTGTTCTATGGTTGGATTTTATTATTTATTTTTATGACAATAAAATTATTTTTATTCTATCTACACCTGACTGAAGAAGGAGCCACTGTAAACCAACATAAAGACCCATATATGCAGAATTAATAATACCATGATATACCAGGAAACTGGTGTATCATAAATAATACAGTGATATAAATGTTTGTCACTACAAAAAAGTAATAATTTAGTTTCTTATGATCATAGAAGCAAAAATCATAACTGAACAGTTGTTCCCAACAGTCAGGCTAAAGTTACAAGATCAAAATAAAAACACATACCTCACAGTAACTGCACTTGTAGAGTCTCTCTCTGCTGTGGATCTGTTGGTGTGATCTCAGGTGCTTTGGAGTTTTAAAAGTCTTATCACACAGGTCACATTTATGAGGTCTCTCCTCAGTGTGGGTAAACATGTGTTGTTGTAAGTGTGCGTCTGTTCCAAACTTTTTGCCACACTGATCACAGCAGTACACATCCTGTCCAGTGTGAATGCGTAGGTGTGTATTTCTGCTCTCTGGCTGACTGAAAGTTTTTCCACAATAGTCACAGCTGTATGCCTTAATTCCAGAGTGGGTAACTTGATGCTTCTTTAAGCTGTTACTGTGAGTGAAAGCTCTGCCACACTGATCACAGCTGAACGGCTTCTCTCCACTGTGGATTAGTTTGTGTGTTTTTAAGCTTCGAGACCAGGCAAAAGACTTTCCACACAAGTCACAGCTGTACGGCTTCTCTCCACTGTGGATTAGTTTGTGTGTTTTTAAGCTTCGAGACCAGGCAAAAGACTTTCCACACAAGTCACAGCTGAACGGTTTCTCTCCAGTGTGGATCACTTGATGTTTTTTTAATGAACCCTTACTAGTAAAATCCGTCCCACACTGATCACAGGTGTATTGGTTTCCTCTCTTCCTTCTGTGAGGTTTGTCAGCCTCCTGACTTCTCGCTCCATGTTGGTCCTGCAGTGACAGAGATACAAACAGAGGCAGTGAGTGAAATGCAGTCGTGGAACAAACTTCAAACTCCATTAATATTAGAGTTTTTTTGGAGCCTCCAAAGATCTACTAGGTCTATTACCTCCACCTACTGGTGACAGTGGCACATTACATGCAGCCATGTACAAGGGAAAAGAAGAGGAAACATAAATTTATGGAAAATGAATTCAAAGCATTAATTGGACATCCTGGTTATAAAGAATCATAACAGTCCAGCTTCAAAATGCCAAAGGATGGGACAACACTGCAAATGGATGAAAGCCATCCTGGAAACTTGTTTTATCTGTGAGCTAACAGACACATCCTGGTCAAAGATGAATCCAAGATTCCTCACAGGACTACTGCAGGCCACATGAATGCCATAAAAGGGCAGCAAACACACACTTTTTCAAGTACTGTATGCATATATTTTCTAATAAATAACAAAGCAAATATGAGCTCTCTCTCACTGAGTTTCTGATCACACTGACAGACAAACTCCACAGTGTTGAACTGCAGTTTGTGATGGTAGTTGTTGTTCTGCTCTGCAGCCTCTGTGAGTTTGGTGTAGCAGCACATGAAGGAGCTCTCCACCTTCTGCAGCTTCTGCTTAGAGTGACCCTAAAGCTTGAAGCAGATCTTCAGAGCAGAACAAGGACTACTGCCACCAGCTGCAGTCCAACACAGTGGAGTTGGAGTGTGTTGAACCACGGGATGAGAGACTCTGGGGATCACCACAACAGCAACATCAACAGCTACTGGTACAGCACTTCCAAACCAGTAAGAACTGGAATCAAACTGGTTGGAAAACAATGAGATCTAATGAGGAGAGAGTGGAAAGGTGCTATGAAAATAAGAAATGTGTAATTATAACAGTAATGAAAATGACATTATAGATCAAATACTGCTCAATGAAAATGATGTACTGCAGAGGTCACCAACAGGCAGACCTTGGTCCGGATCTGGAGCAAAATGATGTCTCATGCAGACCCAAACCTAATACCGAAACAGAAATGGCCACTTAAAATCTTTGAGCGCTTTCTGGTTTACCGGCGCAGCTTTTACAGTCCTTACTGTAGTGGTGAAGCGGCCAAAGAAACCCACTGACCAATTGCGTGCGAGTTTGGCCGAGTTTGGCCGTACCACGTGATACCACCAAGCTGTTTCCTGTTGGCCATAAACTTTGTAACAAACAGGGTTATTATAGTTAACAAAAACTAACAAAATAACAACTGAAATTAAAAAAAAACATTTTCATTTACTGAAATAAAAACTATAATTAAAAGGAATAAATGATAGCTAACTAAAACTGTATATGGAGTTTACAAAACTAACTAAAACCAACTGAAATTACAGATTAAATGACCTTCATTTTTGTTATTTTATGTAAAACCCTTGTGGATTGATATGAAATTATTTTTTCCGCTCTAGCAGTTTAAGCTGGGAGCGCCATCGGGCAGCTGTGTGCATGATCACCTCACTGGTCCACACAGTAATGGCAGTGGTATAGGGTTGGTCTCATGAAATTTTGTCTGACTGGTCCTCTTTACATTTTATTTCAATACCCCTGATATATTGTATGATAAATTGTGGGTTTGATCTGAATCTTGATTATTAATGTCTTTGTTTCAGTGTCCTGTTAAAATGTGACCTTTTTATTTTGTCTGGTTGTAACTTCAGTGCTAATTGGGACCATAATAAAACAAACCAACAGCAGCTGATGAAGTCACACAGTTTCAATAATAGTGTAACACTGATATTTTTCTCACCTGTTGTGTTGAACTCATTGTTTCCTCTGTAGAGGCTGAAAATGTTCCTCTGCTGCTCCGTCAGACTCTCCTCCTCCTGATGATCAGCTGCAGGAGAACAGATCTTTATTAGCAGCTACCACACTGCACTGTTTGGGGGAATGAGCCCTTTAAGGCTGGATTTGGATTTAGACACTTTTGTGGGACACGGCCGGTTCTAGCCGGCTCTGTTAGGGTGGGCATCTAGAAACAGTAGGTGGGAAACTTGTTTGAAACAAAGACAGAAGGTCTGAACAACAGTAACAAACAGGTTTGTGGTTGGAGTCCCTGTTCATGTGCTGACATCTCTGAGACGACTGTTTGTATTTGGTCCCTGACAAAAAGAAGCAGAGCAAACAAAAACCTGAGCACAGCAACATTTAGAAGATTCATTTGTTCCAGCAGCTACAGGATGGTTTCTACAGGCTGAAGAACATCAGTCAGTGCAGGAATCAACATCTGCACAGTGATTTTCTATCAGAGGAACAAAGTGAATGCAGACACACACAGAGACAGACTCTCTCCAAACCCTCAGAACAAAAGCTGTCCAGCTTTGTGTGTCTGTCAAAATGCTTTTTACACATCCTGCTGGAATCAGTGTTGTTACAGCTGCAGTCAAAGCAAGATGGAAACCATCAAGAAGGAAAGTTCAGATCCACTCAGACTAAATGTCTCCAGTCAGTGTGTCAGCCTCCAGTTAACACCACTGTTGAGTAACTGCAGTTTGGTGCTCCATTTGAAGCTCATGAGATTTTGTGCACAAAGTGAAAAACAGCAGAAAATCAGCATCATTGTTCCTGGAAGGAGAGCTGAGAGTGAGCTTTGGATTCTACTCTGCTGGGAACAAAGACAACTGGAGACACCACAGGATACTAGCTCCTCCTGTTCTGCTTCATCAGGTTCACCACCTGGGGTGCATGTGTAGTTGGTGCATCCTGATCTAAAGTCTCACACAGACTCACACTGACCATCTGATGATGAATTATATGTCACTCTGACACAAGTAAACACTTGATCCCTCGTGTGCCTCTTTTCCACAACTATCTACTCGGCTCGATTCAGTTCGACTCGGTTTTGTTCGCCTTCTATTACATTTACATTACACGCTATGCCATGAGCTGACCTGCACCTTCCTAGAAATGTAACAACATTTAGACTATAAATAAGTATAAAACATATAGATCTGTAACCTTTATAACCTATTTTATTGTTACAATGTTTGAACTGAATCATTAAAAAAATACTGCATCAACATGGATATCAGCTTGTGTGGTTGCTGTACTGTCACCAATGTTTGTATCTTATTCAGAAGTAAATAAAAAGGAAAAAAAAAAAAAAAAAACAAATAAAATGCTGCGTCAAAAGGAATGAATGATACTTTATTGATCCCACAGGGAAATTATAGTTAACAGAACATCCATCCAAGAAATGACAAAGTTATGAAGTTGAACTTTAATTTTCAGGCAAACCGATTTGCTCAGGAACAAATGAAATGCTGAAATAAACCAAACACCAGCCATTAGAGATCATCTGAGGGAGCTGTGTCTGTGTTTAACTTCCAATCAGCGGCGAAAGCCAGCAGGGCTTTGAAAAGGATGTGACATCTTAAAAGACATTAAGTGAGACATCTTAATTGAAACTGAAAAATTATTTTGAACCCGAAAAAAAAAATTTAAACAGGAAAAAAGAAAAAGTTTTGCAACTGAAAAAAAAAAGATTTGAAACAAAAAAATATATTTCAAAACTACATTTCTGATTCAAGTTTTTTTTTTTTTTCACTTTCAGATTTTTTTTCGCAGTTTCAAATTTTTTTTTTTTCGAGTTCAAACTTTTGGCCCTGTTTTGGCGTGGGGGGGGGGGGGGGGGGGGGGGGGGCTCAGATGATGATAGCAGTGATCAGGTAATAAAAAGAGATGGAGAGTGAGAGGGCCGCTTCCCCGGGTCCCATTTCCCGTTCAAAATGCTCTCATTCTGGCTCTGGGGGAGCTCGGAGCTCCAGGCGGGATGCTGAATGATTTCGCCCGGACACGGCTGACTTCCCTCGCATACAATGTGTGGAGGAGGTGCCTCTCCCACCAGGGGGAGGTCAGGGAGGCGGGGCCGTGCAAGTGAACGGGCCCCTTCCCCAGGTCCCTCATCTCCTCTTTGCCTTTGGAAGGGGCACACATACTGTATCCGAAGATGGTGAGCCGTGGCCGGGCAAAAAAATTCAGCACCCCGCCCTGGAGCTCCGAGCTCCCCAATGAGAACATTTTGAACGGGAAATGGGACCCGGGGAAGCGGCCCTCTCACTCGCACTGCCCCAGGGACCCTCCCTGAAGAACGGTAAATATTTCAATGGGCGTCGGACCATCCAAAGTATGAAGTTAAATTTAAACGTCAGTCGTTTTTATTCAGAAAATCCACTCCCTTTGCATGTGGTTTCATTGATTTAAGGCTGACTTGCCACTTCCAATATAGCGGACTAGCCAACGTATAGCAGTGACACAGTCCATGTCACGCTGTTTCTGTAAACTGCTCAGGTATCAACAGTGAATGTGTCTGTTTTCTCTCCATCTCTTTTTATTACCTGATCACTGCTAGCGCCCGCAGATGAGGACGAACATATGTCTATGATGATGAGTCTTCTGCTTTACTTTGAGGGCATGGGAAATCTCCAACACGGGCTTAAAATGCTGTGCAAATCTGTCAAGATCATATTTTTTCCTCAGAGATTCGAGTCGTGTATTCACATAAGCTGCTTGTATCGGTAAAGCATGTTATCTTTCAAAACCAGTCACATACGTATAGAATATCAATGCTGCATTAAAGACAATTCCAGTTCCCACGGTCCCTGAATGCAACAGCTGGGACTATGTTGTTCAGCCACTGTGTTGAGCTGTCAGTCATGATTCCACACCCCCGTCATTTGAGGCTCCGCCCCCCCACGCCAAAACAGGGCCAAAAGTTTGAACTCGAAAAAAAAAATTGAAACTGCGAAAAAAAATCTGAAAGTGAAAAAAAAACCTGAATCTGAAAAGTAGTTTTGAAATATATTTTTTTAGTTTCACATCTTTTTTTCCAGTTGCAAAACTTTTTTTTCATGTTCAAACTTTTTTTTTTTGGGGTGCAAAACTTTTTTTTTTCCTGTTTAAAATGTTTTTCGGGTTCAAAATAATTTTTCAGTTTCAATTTTTTTTTTTCGAACAAACTTTATGGCCCCAATTTAGCTCCATAGACTTCCGACGTGTTTTTTAGTTCGACCGGCAGCCGTACCGTAATATGTGGTACAAATGCGCAACGCAATTCTACGTGCTGCTAGCTTGACTGTGTCTTAAAAAATGAGGGCTCATTTGTGTGTAGCTGCAGTGAGCGCGGTCGCTGCTGCGTGTCTTTAGCTTTTTGTCTCCTGCACTTTGTGTTTTGTCCTGTGTGTTGCTGCTGGGATCTCTATGCTCCTCTTTTCTCTCCTCACCGCCCAGCTGCTCTCTGAACATCATTTTAGGAGTTCACTTCCTCTCACGTGTTCATCCACAGCAGCTGGACAATAAAGTTTATTGTGACCCTGATACTGCAGCAGATCGCTCTCATCCATTTCCTGTTCTCCCTTCAAATAGAAATGAGGCTGTAGAGGTTTGGAGCAGGCAGAAAAACAGAGTTTCTGCTCCACCTTCTCCCAGCATGCTGAGCTAATGATTAGCTGGTGTTTGTCTCCAAACACTCTCTCACTCTCCTCTCAGCGTGTTCACAATAAAGTGAACAGACACCGAGGAGAGCAGCAGAAGAGCTCATTCAGGAGCTCAGCTCCAGATTAACTGAACTCACATTAAAGTTAGCTCCTGCTTACCTTTAGATGACAAGCTGCGGGATGAAGCTGCAACTCTTTCCAAACACACAGACATCAGCGAGCACACACATGCGCGCTTCACGGCAGAGACATCCCACTTCCGGTTAATCCCACTGAACAGGAAGTGGCTGCGATTGAGTCGGTAGCGCAGCAGGGGGCGCTCCAGAGTCGAGTCTGAGCTCCCAAAGAAGTGAGTCCAAATCCGTCCTTCCTCCTTTTCCTGATCACTTTACCTTCATGTGGATGGAAAACGTCATGAGGTGAAGGAAAGGAGTGAAGGAGAGTTGATAAGGAGTTAGGAGCCTCAGACTGCTCTGACACTGATTAATAATGTGATGGAGGATGACACGAGTCTGCTGGGTGGAAACTCCAAAGTCCTGAAGATGGACTCTTAGATGTTTGTCCAGCGTGTTGTTGCAGTGTTGTTTCATGCAACTCATATAAAAGCAGAGCAGCAGCAGGAACATCTGCCTTCATCACTGAGGCTGTCATTGGAGAGAAAAAGGAGCAGGAAGCCCATAAAGTCACATTCAATGTTGGTCACATTGAATGTGACTTACAGGTGTACCACTTTATTAGGTACACCTGTCCAGATGCATTCTAACACAGAGGTCAGAGGTGAAGGTCAGGCTGCTTTGAAGTGGGTTAGAGCAGCAGAAGACCACAGCGGGTGCCCCTGCTGTCAGCTAAGAACAGGAAACTGAGGCTACAGTTCACACAGGCTCAGCAGACGTGGACAACAGAAGATAAAGAACACCTGGAAACACGTCACCTGGTCTGATGAGTCTCAGTTTGTGCTGCAACATTCAGATGGTCACAATCTGGCATCAACAACATGACAGCACGGCTCCATCTTTGGACCAAGAGATTGTATGGAGATAAATTTGTCTCAAAATTATTCAATCAAACAAAAACTAATCTTAATCAAAAAAAATAAGTTGTGGTCAAAACTTTTGGAATTGTAATGAAATATTTTTTATGTAATGGAATATTTTATTTTGGAAAAAAAACAGGTTTTTCTATAAAACTTTTTTTATTCAAATGGGTCATTTGTTTCTCATGAAGAGAAAAAGTTATTTGCAAACCATAAACTTTTATTTGCGTATGTCAGAAATCTTTGGTTACAATTTTCAAACCTTTGGTTTTGATGCTCCCTGTTTTTGGCTGAACTCAAAGGGTTTTAAGTGCTGGTAACATGAACATCCTGTGCGGCGCCTAAAGACAAGTGATGTAAGATGTATCCGTAATGGTTAGTGCTGACTAAAGCGGCAAACTCTGATCCCTCCCACCCCCCGAAACCGGCTTTAAAGCCACTTTTCCATACGGAATAACTCGGCGCTGGTCGACTCAACTCGCCGCAATTTGACAGCATTTTCATTAGAATCAGGTACCCTTTGCAGGTCCTTTTTTTGTACTCACTCACCTGAGGTTCTAAGCGATCCAAGGTGATCCAAAAATGTGACAGGGAGGACAGCATGCCACTGACTGGCCAGGGAGTGCCGTCACTAGCGAAGTCATGAGAGCGACTCCTTCACCAGAATCGAGCGTGCCATTTTCAAACCTAACAGCAAGAAACCTGGCAGGGTTCTTGTTGAGCTTACACTGATCAAAACAACGGTGCATTATAAAATAGTGGCGTATGAGGTTATTGTTTCCTTCATGAATAATAACATTTTTACCCCTCACATGACAGAGACTTTGGGTTTTTAGCTGTTTATTAGGGACGTACAACTAGTTGGGTAATACTATTCTAAACCTGTGATGTTTTACTTTATGTTCTTATAATGTTGTTGGAAAA
The DNA here is from genome assembly GCF_007364275.1 of Archocentrus centrarchus. NCBI lineage: Eukaryota > Metazoa > Chordata > Actinopteri > Cichliformes > Cichlidae > Archocentrus > Archocentrus centrarchus. Next base: position 386,820 of record NW_022060298.1, read on the forward strand.
GCATGAGAAACCTAATGCAACAATGCTTTTCACAGTGGTGATGGTTTATTATGGTTGAATAAAAAACAGAGTATTCAGAAAGTTTTACTATGGATTTTAAAATCAGAAACTAAAGTAACTCAGACCATGGTAGTTGAGGACTGTAGTTAAAGTATACATGACTGTGATCAGGATTATTTTATGCAGTGTGTTTTTTCCGTGATCAATGTGATACATACATGACTAGATTATGAGGTTAACATTGATTTTTTAAAATTTCAATAGCATAAAAAGCAAAACACAGAGAATGCATCACACACATAATCTGTGTTTGCCACCATGGCAAGTTCTGCATCTACAATATTGTAGCTAAACTCACCTGAACTCAAGAGCAGAACAGTTCATGTATTTTCATGTTGATATTTAATGATGGTCTCACCACAGTATTTGTCATCAGGTGTGTGATCCACAGTGTGTGAAATCCTTTGGAAATGAACTTCAGCTTCAGAGAAGTCTGTGAACAGCTTGTTAAATGTGTGATCTGATTAGATCTTTACTGTGCTGTCTGAGAGCTGCAGAGGATAGTGGTGTGCGATACTGCAAAATATCGTATCGATCGATACCAAGTAACTACAGGGCCAGTATCACCGCTACTGATACAGATACCAATACTTTTAAATAATTAAGGTGACTTTTGATGACCTTTAAGTGGTTTGTGATTTTTCCTTTTGATCATTAATTAGTTAAAACCCATGATAGAATTAGGCAAAGTTTCGAGGTAAATTAAAAAATACTTATTATAATAAAAGGTTTTTTCTGCAACAATAGAACAAAACATTTTCCTCATATATTGTGATGTCTGGAATTTTCCTTAAAGTACACAAAATGATCACTCAAAAAAGCTTAAACAGTGTGCTGAGGAGCTATGATATAAAAAAATAAAATAAAATGTATTATTATTGCACTGCTTTTCTTCTTCTTCTCTTAAATAAACAAACTGTACAAAGTTATTATACTGCAACAAATGTTAAAAAAACCATTAAAGCAAATTCATTTTTTCTTCAAGTAAAATATGTTTAGAATATACAGGAATAAACAAAATTGCTCCTTTTAAGTGAAGTTCTTTTCTGGCTTTGACTAAATAATTACAGATCAAAAATAATTTGTTAAAATGCAATAAATAAAGTGCAAATAACTAAACAACCTCGAAAGGCTTGAGTTCAAAAAGATATTCCCAGAAGCCTTTCCGTGCCCCTGCCTGCATTATTTTTCCACCAAAGCAGTGGATCCTGGTCCGAGGAATTGGGCTCTCTTTTGAGTACCTGCACATTTCAATTAAGGCATCAGTGCCAGCTGTCCGATGCTGCTGAGATGCAAGGACTTGAGAATCAAATTCTGTCCATATCCCACCTTTTGCAGCAGGTGGGGATGCAGAGACCCTGCGGACAAGCTTGAAGTAGTTGCAGGAGACGGGGCAGAGCTGATGGCAAGAGCTTGATGCACATGATGATGGTGCTGAGGTCTGATTCACAGTCTGCATTTCAGTGACAAGTCGAGCTTTTACAGGCTCAACATTTGCAGAGTCACAGAATCCCAAGTTTTTAAATCTAATGTCCAGGTAGGTGCTGACAGCAAGACCGTAAAACATTTCAATAGCTCTGAAACAATGGTGACATTGTGCTGACAGCTCAGCAGCTAGCTTGCTGCCTTGATGCTCAGGAGTTACAGTGGTTCTGAGAAGCAGTGACACTTTTGAACTGAAGCATGTTTTTCAGCTGATATCTTCCTGGTTACTTCCTCAAATGTTCTCAGTGCATTGATTGAGAGATTGATGACAAACCATTCTTCCTCACTTAAGCAAAGTGAGCTCTTTCCAAGGAGACAGAGGACTGTGGTAACTGTCTCCTTTTGCTCAGACAGTCTCTCCCACATGTAGAATACAGACTTCCACCTCGTCTCAACTGCTTAAATTATTTTGTGTTCAGGGAAACTTCTGCTGCTTCTGAATTTCATTTAGCTTGTCTGCAGCTTTAGTGCTATAGTGAAAGAAAGCAACAATAGTGCTGCTTTTATGCTGAATTTCAAGTAAGTCAAGGTAAAGCCTTTAAAGAGTCTTTCACCACCAATTTAAAGTGTGAACAAACATGGGTAGTGTGCACAACCCGCTTTGTGCACAGCAGCAACCATGTTGGTGCCATATCAGTTACAACAGCCAGAATTTTGTCTGTTAAGCTCCACTCTTCCACGATTCTGGTTCATTGTGAACAAATATTGTCTGCAGAGTGTTTTCCAGGAACAGAGCACGTTTCTAGCAAATATGCCAGCATTTGCCAGTTTTCATGTATGATGGGCATGATACTGTTAAATAGGCCTCTGTGGCTCTTGATGTCCACATTGTCATTTGTAAGCACAACATTGTCCACCACCACTCATTGCCTTTCTGACCTTAGAGCAGCAGTCTTCATAAAGAGCTGGTAGTTTTCTCTCCATTAAAGATTTTCTACTTGGAATTTTTTTATACCGTGGGTCAAGTGTCCTCACAAAGTTCCTGAAGCCATCATTCTCCACCATGGAAAGAGGCTGCAGGTCCTTCACAATCATTTCTGCCAGGCTCCTCGTATTAAACATTATTAAATCATTTTCAGCCTGAAAATATAGCCACACAGCGCTCCTCTTCTCTCTGCCATTTCTCTGCTCCCTCTCAGCGCTGCTTGTGCATGTAATCTGCTGCCGACCGGGCCTGCTTGCTCTCTTGTCTGGCACAGGTCAGTCACGTGACGGTATAACATCAGAACACTGCGGGGAGGCGTGGAGCAAAGCTGCCTGCTGCTCAGAGCTGTGACTGGAGCGGAACTTATACAGACAGTCGGCTCAGATCCTTGATGAAACCAATGAAACCGCAGCAGTGCAAGAGGAGAAACTAAAGCTATCGATCTCATTACACTGGTATTGATCACTATCAATACCAACGTTGGTATCGATACTCAAGATTCAAGAAGACTTTATTGTCATTATATGTAAACATGTAATGAAATTTGCGTTCCAGAACACCCATCCAAGAGAAATACAAACACAGAAACAAACAGGGGGGACAGGTGTCTGAGGTCATGCAGCCGTTTTACTGGCGCTACCTTTAGCAGGAAAACAGAAAGAGATACACTGGGATAGTAGGTTCAAAGAAATCATCTTGTACTGTGTTCATTATGAACACCTTACGAGGTTCCAAAAAAACACCTCAGCAAAGCAGCAGCACATTAAAGCTGGAGAGCACTAGGGTGGGTAGGGGAGGGGCTGCCAGCGGAGACGAGCAGGATACTGTGATGGTCACACAGCTTCCAGACCAGCAGTTCATGATAATGTTCATGATAAGATGGTACAGTCAGGCTTGGTTGCCAGGATATCAGTTCATACAGGTCACAACACGGAGCGGGGGTGAAGAGCATCTGTTTACAAACATCTCCATATTATCGATATTTGGATCGATCTGTCCACCACAAGCAGAGGATCTCAAACACTGACGCCTGATTGACTCACAGTGGGGTTTGTTAGAGAGAAACATGTTTCATAAATCCATCAATCCAAAAGTGTTTCTTTAACAAGTCCTGTCTTCAAGCTGATCTAAGTGTGAGTCACAATAAACTTCAGTGGAGCTTCTTTAACTGTTTCCTCTGATCTGCTTTTGTGGGATGATACAAACTAGTTCAGGTGGATTTTGGATGTTACTGTGTTAAATATTGTATGCAGATAGTATTTGTAACCAATACTGAATGAAATTTGGATCAGCTTTACTAATCACCGTTATCACCAGTCTCAGATTTATTTCATTGGATGTGTTCAAAGCATTTTTCCTGTATTCTGATGCCGTTACACTGTTACATTCAGGGACACTCAGGAAACTCCAAACATGCTGCAGTCTGTACAGAAACTCCTGCAAACACATGTGCAGTAAACTCTACAGGTCAGCGTTACAGCTTTGATCATTCACTTTGGTTTACTGGCTCTCATCCATGAAATATCCTCTATAGCATTAATGTATGAATCAGATCTGCCGAATGTGAATATCCGATGTCGGTAGTTTGGATTTAGAGTGTAACAGGACAGTTGGAGGTTTTCAGTGTTTGAAATGAAGCCAGAAAAACTCCATGTTTGAAGTCAAACTGACACACAAAGTGATGTGAGTCTGTGGAAAGCCTTCAACAACATTTCCAGCTGATTCTAAAGATGCTTTAAGGCCAAACTGATCTGTTTCTGCTGCTCCTGACTGTGAGGATGTCCTCAAACGCCTCTCTGTGTGTTTCCTTCCGGTTTAAAGTTTACTTTCACTTTTTCTTTCTCCTGCTGATCCTCTCCATGTGAAGGTAATGGAAGGAGCCTGTAATGTTTTCCTGGCTAACATCAGCTGCATTAAATCTGTAGCTAAATAACTAAATGCTAAATAACTAAATTCATGACAGCAGCATTTAGTAAACTTTGATCTTGAACCTTAATGGGCTTAGCCATCATGACAGCCTCTAACTCTGCTGCTGCTATCTGACCAAGTCGAGCTCAGGGAGTAGCCCTGTTAGCATAGCAGTTGAGGTTGGAAGCAGGTAGCAGCCAGCAGTCAGAGTGTGAAGCCTCTGTCAGCAGCAGCTTGGTCCTGGCCATTGTTCCTGAAATAAAGCTGCTCTCTGCCATTTCTACAGTCATGTTGGACCTGTTGGTTTGTAGGACTCCAGGAATGAAGGCATTTGCCCTTCGTGTGCTTTGGCATCACACAGACCTCACTTTGACCCCACCCTCCAACCCCCAGACTTCACTTAAACACCAAGCTCGCCCACCTCGCTCATTCCACCCCTTCCTGCGACACTAAGGGGGACCCAACCCCATCCCCGGACCTTCGGCCTTTTTTGAGAGCTGAAAGCAAGTTTTCTTAGACAAGTTGGCAACAGTGGCCCAGATAAAGGAGGAAGGTTGAATGTAGCTAGCAGTCGCACCCCACATAAGTGTTATCCTTAAATTTGATATTCTCACATTAAACAATGTGGGACAAAATTGATTTATGCAGTGTGGGTCTATGGAAATCATTAAAGTTATAAAGTTATTTTATTTGTAGTTCTAAACATATTTAGGGTTTTTTTTATTCACTTTTTTGTCTCTCCAGAGATGTTATTCCTAACTCCTACAACTAGATGCAAAAGACCAATTATGCAAATTAGGTGATGATGTCATATAGCAACTTGTAACAACTTTTAGGACAGCCAGTAACTACTTTCTTTACTGAGGAGTTGGTAACAGTGGTGTGCATGCTTTTCAGGGTGGAGCCCGCTGGAGACCAGCTGGTGAGAACAGAAGGTCTGAGGAAGTGTAAGTGTGTTTTTAATGTGAGTGATGAAAACAAAGCAGCACACATTCAACCATCTTCAAACTGTCACATCACTCATTCACATCTCTGATGTCAGGAGTCATCATCAAAGTGTCAATCAATGAACAGATGATGGATCAATAACTGCAGCTGGATTGTGTTTGTTCTCTCCATCAGATTCCTGTCAACTCACAATCGACACAAACACAGTGAACAAATGGCTCAAACTGTCTGACAACAACAGGAAGGTGACACAAGAGGGACATCACTCATATCCTGATCATCCAGACAGATTCGATGTCCATCCTCAGCTGCTGTGTAGAAATGGTCTGACTGGTCGCTGTTACTGGGAGGTCGAGTGGAGAGGATACGTTGATATATCAGTGAGTTATAGAGGAATCAGAAGGAAAGGAGGCAGTTTTGACTGCAGGTTTGGACGGAATGATCAGTCCTGGAAACTGAGCTGCTCAAATGATGGTCCTCATTCTGTCCTTCACAATAAGAGAGAAACATCCATCTCCTCCTCCTCCTCCTCCTCCTCTGTCTCTAACAGAGTAGCAGTGTATGTGGACTGTCCTGCTGGCCCTCTGTCCTTCTACAGTGTATTGTGATGCTGAGAAATGTTTATATAGAAAAGCCTGTATTCTGTTGATTTACTGCCCCCTTGTGGCCGGATTTGAGTTAGGTTTCGTTTTTGTGTCAGAAAGTCAGTCAGTCAAGCATGGACTCTCACAGCATGGCAGAGAGACAGTGTTTTCAGCGTTTTTAAGCCTTGGAGTATCTTTGTCCGTAAGTTAACTAAATGTTATTGTATCTGAACGTTGTTTTGATGAGAAATAACCGAGCTGTTATGTTGCTGTTCATAATGTTTCTGTGTTAGCCATAAATTAGCTAAATGTGTTTCTAGCTGCCTTAACAGCTATACATGCAAGCTAATGCTAATAAGAGATACTTTGATTGCTAACAGACGTCTGTAGCCGATTGTGTGAGCAGAAATGGGTCGACAAGGTTGACACATTCTTTCTTTAATTCGTGTGTTTATTTAAAAGGCAAAATGTTGATGCATATCTTTTTTATATCTATTTTTTCAGTTTTACATAAAAGATGAAAACGTTATCAACGCCTGAAGTCTTTTTTGTCAGCTATCTGTCTAGCATGGTCCAGAACGCTTGTGCGAGGACAGAATAGTAAAAGGACAGTTACACGGCGGGCTAGAACCAGATTCACTGTCGACCACACACTGCAGCCAAGACAAGAACATCATGGACCAACAAAGGCAAGCAGACCAAACCGGAGATTTTGAGGTCGTGTCACAAATTGCAGGGTCCAAGTCATCTGGGAGATCAAGTAGGTCCTCAGCCAGTGCAGCAGCTACCAAGGCAAAAGCTAAAGCAGAGGCGGCCCTGGTAGAAGCCAGGTATGCAGCACAAGAAGCGGAGATGATGAAAGAAAAGGCCGCATTGAAGCTGAAAATCGAAAAATGTTAGCTGAAGCAGAACAGCGCAAAGCAGAGTTGGAAGCAAATCTGTATGTCCTAAAAGTAAACAGGAGCGCTAAAGCAGCCTCAGCAGAAGCAGCAGTTTATGAAGCTGCAGCAGCAATAGAGTCTAATCCACTGGAAGAAATGACCCAGATATATCCTGAGGATCGCACTCAATGCACAAACGAGTATGTGCAGGCCCACTACGTGACACCAAACGCTCAGCAGCAAGCTCCGGTCTCAGAGGAGTCACCTGCCATACCCATGAGTGCACAACGAGCATGCCCCGATCCGATTCAGTGGTATCCAACTCATGACCAGGACTCCCATTTAGCTAAGCTCCACATCGATGACGAAGGAATGCCTGGGACACAAAACAGAGGCTACCCACCTAGGGTTCCTGCCCCAATGTCTCACACATCCAGTGTGAGAGATTACCCATGTGAACTAGCACAAACAATGATATCACCAAATATCTTGTTAGAAGGGGAGATGGTAAGCTCTGACTGCTCAAATTTGATGACCGTCCAGAAAATTACTGGGCCTGGAAAACATCTTTCCAAGACATTACTGGAGAGCTCAACTTAACAGCACGTGAAGAACTTGACCTGCTGATAAAGTGGCTCGGTCCAAACTCATCTCCACAAGCCATGCGTATCAGGTCAGTGCATGTCCACAATCCAACATCAGGTGTCGCTATGGTGTGGCAAAGGCTAGATGATACATATGGCTCTCCTGAGATCATAGAGAATGCACTTCTGCTAAAACTAGAGACTTTTCCAAAAATATCTAACAAAGACAACCAGCGTCTTAGAGAACTGGGAGATATTTTAATGGAGGTTCAGTCAGCTAAATCAGGTGGAAAGTTACCAGGTTTAGCCTATCTTGACACGGCAAGGGGGGTTAACCCGATTGTGGAAAAGCTTCCCTATGGCTTACAAGAGCGCTGGATTACACAGGGCTCTAAGTACAAGGAAGAACATAATGTTCCTTTTCCACCCTTCAGCTACTTTGTAAGCTTCATATATGGTCAAGCAAAAACCCGTAATGATCCAAGTTTTGCGTTCTCTACATGCAGTACTGCAACCCATGTAAAGCCAGAGAAACCATTAAGACACAACAATTACAAAACAGTGTCAGTGAGAAAAACTGAAGTTGCAATTGCACCTGCGGTCAACAATAGTGTGTCGGAAAAGAAATTAGAGGAGCCAGCTGAGCGGTGCCCTATTCACAGTAAGCCACACCCCTTAGCAAAGTGTCGGGGGTTTAGAGTCAGACACTTAGATGAGAGAAAAGCTTATCTAAGAGAAAACTCTATCTGTTTTCGTTGTTGCGCATCCACTAAGCACTTGGCCAAAGACTGTAAAGTTGCCGTGAAGTGCAAAGAGTGCAATAGCGACAAGCACCTTACTGCTTTACATCCTGGCCCAGCTCCTTGGGTTACAGACGTTGAAGCGACAAGGCAAGAGCATGGCGGGGAGCAAGAAAATAGCCCATCTCTGGAAGTCACTTCAAAATGTACAGAAATCTGTGACACAGCTCATGGACTCAGGTCATGTTCAAAAATCTCTTTAGTGAACGTGTACCCTGTTAACTGTCCTGATAAAGCACAAAAAATGTATGTTGTCTTAGATGACCAAAGCAACCGATCTCTTGCCAAGTCAGCCTTCTTTGATCTCTTTGGCATTAATGCAGTGTCCTCCACTTATACTCTAAGAACCTGTGCAGGAATAAAGGAGGCAACAGGAAGGAAAGCTCACAATTTTGTTGTGTCGTCTCTAGATGGAAAGACTCATGTAGCACTCCCACCTCTTTTGGAATGCAACACTATGCCAGATGATCGCTCAGAAATTCCTACGCCTGACATTGTGCAACATTTCCCTCACCTAGCTCCTGTTGCAGGTGAAATACCACAGATTGAGCCAGAAACGCCCATCCTTCTCTTATTGGGGAGAGATGTGCTGAGTGTGCACAAAGTACGTGAACAGTACAATGGTCCATACAACACACCATATGCCCAGCGGTTAGATTTGGGGTGGGTCATTGTAGGCGAAGTGTGCCTTGGAGGGGCACACAAACAAACAAAGGTCAATGTCTACAAAACAATGTGCTAAACAATGGGCGCACTTCCTTTCTTGAGCCATGTCCAAGTGCAATCCATGTAAAAGAGAAGTTTAGTGCTCCCATCCAGCAATCTATAGATCATGCATCGGACATCATACAAACAGCTCCACCCAAGGTAACAGACAACCTGGGGCTTAATGTTTTCCAAAGAAACCCTGATGATGACAAAAAGCCTTGTCTATTGAGGACAAGATCTTTCTTGAAATTATGGACAGAGAGGTTTACATGGATAATGACAATCACTGGGTGGCGCCACTACCATTCCGTACACCACGTCCTCTACTTCCCAACAACAGAGAACAGGCCTTGAAGCGTCTCACTGTTCTGTTACGGACGCTAGAGAAAAGAAAAGACATGAAAGAGCAATTCACTGAATTCATGCAGAAAATCTTTGATAATGACCAGGCAGAAGAGGCACCACCACTCAAACCAGGGGAAGAATGCTGGTACCTACCCACATTTGGAGTGTACCACCCCCAGAAACCAGGCAAAATACGAGTTGTGTTTGACTCAAGTGCCTCATTCAAGGGTATTTCCCTAAATGACGTTCTACTTAGTGGGCCTGACTTAAACAACACACTGCTCGGGGTTCTATTGCGCTTTAGGCAGGAACAAGTTGCAGTCACCGTAGATGTTGAGCAGATGTTTTACTGCTTCAGAGTCAAAGAAAGCCACAGAAATTATCTCCGGTTTCTGTGGTTCCAAGATAATGACCTTAGCAAGAAACTCATGGAGTTTCGCATGAAGGTGCCGGTTTTTGGAAACAGTCCTTCCCCGGCTATTGCAATCTATGGTCTAAGACGGGCAGCTGAACTTGGAGAAGAAGAGTATGGCTCCAACACAAAACAGTTTGTCTTGCGCAACTTCTATGTGGATGATGGACTGGCCTCTGTGCGCAGTGAAGGTGAAGCCATTGAACTCTTAACACGAGCAAGAAACATGATGGCAGAGTCAAATATAAGGCTCCACAAAATAGCCTCGAATGTCACTCATGTGATGAACGCATTTCCCCCAGAAGAAAGAGCAGCAGATCTCAAAGATTTGGATTTGGATGTTGACCCTCTACCTCTTCAGCGAAGCCTTGGGGTTAGCTGGAACCTGGAAAATGACTGTTTCACATTTCGCGTTGCTAAAGACAATAAGCCCTTTACCCGCAGAGGAATACTCTCTGTTGTCAACAGCCTTTATGATCCCCTTGGATTTGCTGCTCCGGTTACGATCCAGGGAAAGGCATTGTACAGAGAGTTAACAGTTGGACAGCAGGACTGGGATGAACCTTTACCGGTAGACCGGGAGGCAGAGTGGTTAAGGTGGACTGATTCACTTACCGCTCTTGAGGAGCTCCAAATCCACAGACCATTTGTTCCAGTTTCATCATCACATGCTCAGAGAAGGGAACTATGCATCTTCTCAGATGCTTCAACAATAGCAATAGCAGCTGCAGCATACCTCAGGGTCATTGACACTGGTAGCCAATGTTATGTTGGATTTATCATGGGCAAATCCAAGCTAGCACCCTCATCCGCGCACACTATCCCACGCTTGGAATTATGTGCAGCTGTATTAGCAGTGGAGTTGGCCCAAGTGATCATAGATGAAAGTGACATTGAGTTTCATGCAGTAAACTTTTATACAGACAGCCGAATAGTTCTAGGCTACATACACAATGTCACCCGGAGATTCTACGTGTATGTGGCTAACAGAGTTGCTCAGATTCACAGGTCTACCAAACCAAACCAGTGGCATTATGTCACTACTGACCAGAACCCTGCGGATCATGGGACTAGAGCTGTATTGGCAGCTCAACTGCAACAGACCACCTGGCTCTCTGGGCCTCAGTTTCTCACACTATCTGACACTGAGCCAAGAGATCCAGAACAGAGCAAAGAGACTTTTGACCTTGTGCAGCCCTCAATGGATGTTGAAATTCGTCCTCAAGTGATTTGCTTAGCGACAAAAACAGAGGAAAAGGAGCTTGGATCTCACAGGTTTGCGCGTTTCTCAAGCTGGAAGTCTCTGGTAAGAGCAATCAAATCACTCATTCACATTGCTAAGTCATTCTCTAAAGCTTCAAGCACCTGTAAAGGTTGGCACAGTTGCAATCTTGTAAATGCTACAGAAATCTCACAAGCAAAGACAGCAATCATCCAGTGTGTTCAAACTGAGACTTACAAAGAAAGAGATTGAAAGCCTTAAAAGAGGAAAAGACATCCCCCCACGCAGTCCTCTTGGAAAGCTCGACCCCTTTATTGATGGTGGGTGGTTGTTAAAGGTTGGAGGACGCTTACAGGCAGCAGATCTTGCAGACGTGGAGAAACACCCCTTGATAATTCCAGGTGATCATCATGTAGCTGTTCTCTTAGTTAGACATTACCACAGCCAAGTAGCTCACCAAGGCAGGCAGTTCACTGAAGGTGCTCTGCGCTCAGCAGGACTATGGATTGTTGGTGGCAAGAGACTAATTTCCAGCACACTCCACAAATGTGTCACATGTAGGAGACTTAGAGGTCGCCTAGAAGGGCAGAAAATGGCTAGCTTGCCCTCCGACAGGCTTGCAGTTGACCCGCCCTTTACTCATGTAGGCCTGGATGTTTTTGGGCCCTGGAATGTCAAGTCCCATCGCACAAGGGCAAATAACATTGATTGTAAAAGGTGGGCTGTAATGTTTACCTGTCTGAGCACCAGGGCCGTCCATATAGAGGTCATAGAGGGCAATGTCAACTTCGAGTTTTATAATGCCTTACGCCGTTTCCTGTCGATCAGAGGACCTGTCAAACACTTAACGGTCAGACCAAGGAACAAACTTCATTGGAGCCTGTAAAGAGTTGCAAATCGACACTCAAGGCCCGGAGATCAAAGCCTATCTAAGGGACCAAAGCTGCACCTGGACATTCAACGCCCCACATTCATCTCACATGGGAGGAGTGTGGGAGAGGATGATTGGGCTCGTTCGACGCATCCTTGATGGCTTGTTGCTGCAAACCTCAACCACCCGCCTCACACATGAGGTTTTGGGTCACCCTTATGGCAGAGGTCATGGCCATAATGAACGCCAGGCCTTTAGTTCCTGTTTCAACGATCCGGAAGCGCCTGAGGTTCTTTTCTCCTGCAATGCTTTTAAACGCAGAAGGCTGGTGCTGTCCCAACACCTCCTGGAGACTTTGAACTCAGGACCTTTACAAAGCCCAGTGGCGGCAAGTGCAAGGTCTAAGGCGGATCACTTTTGGAAAAGATGGCGGCAAGAGTATCTTGCTACACTGCAAACAAGGCAAAAGTGTAAGGGAGAGAAGCGAAACGTCAAACAGGGTGATATTATTCTATTGAAAGACAGTCAAGTAAAACGCAATGAGTGGGCCAATTGGATTGTAGTGAAGGCCATTCCCAGTGAGGACAACAGAGTGAGAAAAGTTGAGGTTAAAATCGTAAAACAAGGTACCATTAAAACATATCTTAGCCTGTTACTGATGTAATAGTACTTTTGTCTGAAGCTGAAACTAATGTTTAAAAAAAAAAAAAAAAAAGAGTGGTATATTTATTAATATACCAGACGGGGAGTGTATTGTGATGCTGAGAAATGTTTATATAGAAAGCCTGTATTCTGTTGATTTAACTGCCCCTTGTGGCCGGATTTGAGTTAGGTTTTCGTTTTTGTGTCAGAAAGTCAGTCAGTCAAGCATGGACTCTCACAGCATGGCAGAGAGACAGTGTTTATTCATTCAGCGTTTTTAGCCTTGGAGTATCTTTGTCCGTAAGTTAACTAAATGTTATTGTATCTGAACGTTGTTTTGATGAGAAATACCGAGCTGTTATGTTGCTGTTCATAATGTTTCTGTGTTAGCCATAAATTAAGCTAAATGTGTTTCTAGCTGCCTTAACAGCTATACATATGCAAGCTAATGCTAATAAGAGATACTTTGATTGCTAACAGACGTCTGTAGCCGATTGTGTGAGCAGAAATGGGTCGACAAGGTTGACACATTCTTTCTTTAATTCGTGTGTTTTATTTAAAAGGCAAAATGTTGATGCATATCTTTTTTATATCTATTTTTTCAGTTTTACATAAAAGATGAAAACGTTATCAACGCCTGAAGTCTTTTTGTCAGCTATCTGTCTAGCATGGTCCAGAACGCTTGTGCGAAGACAGAATATACAGAGTCTCCTCTGACACTCTGATCCACCTCCACACCTTCAACACCACATTCACTGAACCTCTTTATCCTGGGTTTGGAGTCTGGTCTCCTGCTTCCTCAGTGTGTCTGTGCTGAGCTGAGTGTAAAGAGCGTCCTCCTGTTAGAGAAACACTCTGACTGTTGAACAGATAGTTCAGTCTGTACATGTCTGTCTCTTTCACTCACAACACGTTTTCACATTCATGGATTCAATCAGTTGATGTTTGAAACTGTTCTCAATGATTCCTTGTAAACTTCTTCCTCTTCAGTCCTTTAAAGATGGAAGCTGTGATTATTCCAGGATCCACGTGTTGTTTTTCTGTCTTTTCCTTTCTGTCAAATACTTAGAACAAGAATGTATGAAAGAGTTTGTTGAAAGCTCAGAAAATCATCAGCTGCTGTGTTTCAGTCTAGTTGGATTCATGTGCTGCTGGGTTGCCTGCCTTTCTGTGAAGGTTTCTGCTGTGATAGACTGCATATATGAAGCCACTGTGACATCAGCCATTGGTTTGTGGGTTCATTGCAGAGAGAGTTACTGCATCTACTGTAAGGACACACTCAGCTCTGTGCACTGAATCCAGATCCTCCTGATTACACTGATATGAACGTGACTGTCAGAGTAACAGGGATAAATGTCAGCTTCAAACACCAACACACTCAGCTCATCTGTTTCTACTCCAATAAAATCAAAAGAAGAAGAACAAAGAGAAGAGACCGAGTAAGTGTAATGTTGTGTTTGAAGCTGTTTGGATCTCTGACCCTTGGCTGAATGTCTTGGAGCTGTATGTGAGGCATTCAGGGAGCAGACAAAGTCAACTGGAGGCTTCAAAAATGCAGAGCATAAAGTATGACTTTTAAAATGCTTTGTTCCCATTGATATTTATCTCTGTGTCTCTAAAAACTACACCATCTTACTGTCTGTGCTCTAAGCTCCATTGGATCTTCAAGGAACGGTGCCACTGTTTCTAAAGATGTGATTGGTCAGCAGGCAGTGACTTTCCATGTGCTGATCTATTCTTTCAAACCCAGCGTGCTCCAGAGCAAGATAAGAGGGTTCTGGTCCTATTGTGTCTTCCTCAGAGCATCACTGTCAATATGATCAAATGAAGTAAATATTTATACTCCCTCAAAGCTCTGAGTCCAACATCAACAAGGTTTTTTACACTGAATCAAAACTCCTCCATCTACAGGGGTCAAAGGTCCTTTGTGTCCATTCAATCCAGTAAGACATTTATGAATACATTTGATCTGCAGTCACAAACCAGAGACTGCTGTGTGTTCATCTGTGTGTTTGTCTCCATCTAGTGCTCCATTAGATTTACTGCAAACCACTTCAGACCTTCAGCTTTTCACTGCCAATATAATAAAGTTGTTTTCATATCAAACAGATTGTCGGTCATTGTTTAAAGTGCTGTTGAGCAATAGTTCTCCAGGCTTTCTGAAGCTCTTTAAAATGTTTCCTTTCACATCGGCTGCTTTTTCACTTGTCTTCAGTCCAGACCTTCACCATTTTCACATCATCTTTGTTCCTTAAGGCTCTTAACACTGACCCATGAATCATTCAAGCATTAATAAGGCTCCTAGCTCAAGGCTGAACCAGTGTTGTGTCCACACATAACAGATAACACAGCAAAGAAGCTGTTTTTGCTCCAAGGTGATTCCCAAAGAGGCCTCAGCCAGAAACTCAGCATATCTCAGCACAGTGTGCAGCGTGTCCTTAAAAACTGAGGAAACTGGACAAGTGGAGGACGAAGGAAAAAGGAGCCTAAAAAACTCTCGACAGCAGATGAAGAGGATCTGAAAGTCACGTCCTTAAGAAAGAAGTGAAATTCCAGGAGAACATGAGCCAGGAGCTCATTGGATCATCTCCTGTTCCTGAAGCCTCCTCAGAAATGGTCTGAGTGGAAGCCTTTCTTAAAGAAGGGAAACAGGGAGGAAAAGCTGAGCTCTGCCAAATGAACAAGAACTGGGCTGAAGATCAGTGGAACAGGACTGTGTCACGATGAGGGGCTGTGTGCGGAGGGAGACGACCCAAGTGCAGGACTGACGCAGATGTAAACTAAAAACGACTTTATTTCAAAAATACAAAAAATACAAAACTCTAAATCTCCACCAGGGCAGGAACAAACTAGAAGCCTGGGAGAAACCAAAAACCAAAACACACAGCTAGGAGGGGAACACTGGGAAAAACAATGACGACGACGCAACCATGAACAAAGGAAGACTCAGGGCTTAAATACACACAAGGGAATTAGGGCAAGTGGAAACAACAGGGGATGACAGGTGAACCAAATGAGACTAATGACAAAGGGGAAGCAAAACTAAACACAAAGCACAAGGAACACAAGACTGTCAAAATAAAACAGGAACTGACCTAACCAAAAACATGCTGACTTAACAGACTGACAAAGGGAGTGAGAACATGACCAACTAAACCAGACCTGGGACAAAGGAGAGACACTAAGAAACACAGAACTAAACCAAAGGGAACCTAAATACAAGAGGGTCATGACTTACACACACACGGGAGTATAGGGAAAAACAGAACCTGAAAAACCAAAACAGAAAACAAAGAAACTAAGATTCAAATACTAAACTATAACCAAAACTAGAAATAGAACAGAACTTCACAATTAGAAACCAAAACACTGGGCCACCGGCCCAGGACCATGACAGACTGATGGAGCCATGGATCCAGATTTGGAGTTTTGGCTTCAATACGAACTAAAGAGAGGGAACAACAGTGTCTACAGCCTCATTACAATCACACAAACTTCATTTCCATGGATATTTGCACATTTGAATCCATCTCTGCTCCTAGTTTCCATTTTCTTAGAAGAATATAAAGAAATGAAGGGTGGCTCAGGACTTTTGCACAGTGCTGTATTTCTACATTTGCTGATGTTTAGTTTTTAAATCTAATCCTCCTGCTATGATCTGAATGTGCTCCTTAAATAGTAGTAGTAGCAGTGTAATTATTAACACCAAGATTATTGTGACTGAGTGGATGTGAGTGTGTGTAAATGTTGTGTGGTTGCATTTGTAAAGCAAAGTGATTTGAAATGTCACAAAATGTCACACTGAGACATTTTGCTGTCGTCCATCATGAGTGGGCCTGTTAGTGGAGTATGACTGCTCATCTGTCCAACAAAGGTGCAAATGTACACGAGTCTTTGTTCACCTTTTAGCAACACAACTTTGTTTCAGTCACAGCCACAAGTTTGGTTGTTGAGACGCACAAAAAGTCTTTGGACATTTCTTCTCTCTGAGCAGTTTTTCCTGAAGCGTGTCCGAGCAGTTTGGCTCTAAAAAGCAGCAACAGGATCTAAAGTGAAGCAGCTGCATCATTAATGCACTGCTGCTAAAGGCAGAGCCATGAAGGGACACACTCACCTTAGAGTGACACTCACAAACATCAAAGGTCATGTTGGATTGTGTGTCTGTCAGAGTGTCACACCGATGAAGAGGAGTGTATCTGACACACAGTCAAAGCGTCAAAGCAGTCTCTGTTTGTGTGTTCATGGACACAACCTGTTGTGTCCCTGCAATGAGCCGATGGAACAAACTGCAGCTGATTATTTCCCACACAGCAGACTGCATTTATTTCAGCTCACAGCTGCAACACAAATTTACATTCATGCATTTTCACCACGCTAAATATCCAAGTTAATCTCTGAGAAACTAAAGTAGTCATTTATTCAGCTGCAGCTTTGGAGGAGTGCACGTTGCACCTGTCTGAGCAGCGTCCAACCAAACTGCCTGTTAGTAACACCTGGGGTGGAAGAACTGGTCTGGTTCACCGTGGTTGGTGTTCATATGAAGCTCAAACAGAATCAGGAAACCAAGAAAACTGTTTGGTTTTTGTGCTGAAAATGACATTTGCACAGTTACATGGTCATTAGCAGTGGGTGTAGCAGGAGAGTTAGCTCAGAGTCTGAGGAGCGCCGGGGAGCAGGAGCCTGGACGTCAGGGCTGTGTTCATGGAGACAGACGGTTACACCTGAGGGTCACACCTGGGTACGTAGGCTGGATCACCTGAGCGGGACACCGGCGCTGTGCTGGAGGCTAGAAGACGAGGAAGTCCCAGACATCCTCCTCCATCCCCTCGTCCACCTCTGAGCTCTTTGTCCTTTAGCCTGCTCAGGGCTCAGGCCTCATGTGAGCATGCTCCATCTAAACAGAGGACAGGAACATGAGCAGGTACTGCAGCAACACTTCAAGATCAGTGAGAAGAGAAAGCTGCTGAAGTTAGGAGACATTAATTGATGCTCCAAGTGAAGCCTCTTTGTTTCCTGTAAAACAGCTGAAAGCTGTGATGCACAGAGAGTGTTCTGCTCAGCTCTTTGAGCCCTTTATTAATATAATCACTGATGTCAGCGTGGGTCACTGATCCAGGAGCAGCTCAACCTGTCTCATGAGTGCTGAATTGCAGCTTCATCACACAGCATCATCTCCATCATCTCCATCAGCATCAGCAGCAGGAGCATCTCCTGCAGTTTGTCTTCTCACCAGCAGAGGGCAACAAATCAGCTTCAATGGCGCTACAAACTCCTTCACAGTAATGTTCACTACATGTTAGTTATATTAGAGCTCTGCTGAGCTTCTTTAATAATCCGTCTTTAAACATCATTACAGTGTTTGTCCAGTTTGATCAATGACAAACTCGTCACACGTGACACTATTAAAGATGTTTGCAGCCCTTCAATGATCCTGTAATCAGCTCTAAATGTTCACATGATAAAAACATTGATCAGAAGAAGCTGAACTTTACAGAATGGATTTTTCTTCTCTTTATCACTCACAGCCATCTGCAGTCACTGTGAAATTTCTCACTAAAATCTCTTTGATTTCAGATCCCTGCTGTTCCCCACTTGTCCTGTAGGTGGCCTCACTGTGTTTCCAGTCACCCGATGCCCTCATCCATCAGCACGCCCGTTTCCTGCTCCTCCTGAAAGCAAACAGTGTGGCTGTCAGAGCTGAGCTGGGATCAGTGTGTCACACTGGCAGCTACAACGAGGTTTCATGTTAACAAGTGAACTTTACTCTGACCCAGTCTGAAGTGGTATTAGACCTTTACAGAGATCAGGGCAGAGATACCTTTGCATCATTATTTAATAAACTAACTGACCTCCAGTTATCCAGCTAGAATTTATCTTTGCAAACACAATGAAGTCTGGTTCCAACTGTAAATCTGTTTGTTTTCACCGAGTTACACAAATAAAAAATGTCTGACACGTCCTTTGTTTTAACTTTGAGAGTAACACAGGGAGGGAATGGCAGGCAGTGGACCAATTTTCCTGAGTGTTGTTGCTGACCATGTTCGTCCCTTTATGATCACAGCGTACCATCTTCTGATGCTGCTTCCAGCAGGATAACACACCGTGTCACAAAGCTCAGATCATCTCAAACTGCTTTACTGAACCTGACTCTGAGTTCACTGCAGTCAAACGGCCTCCACAGTCACCAGATCTCAATCCAACAGAGCACCTTTGGGATGTGGAGGAACGGGAGAGTCTCATCATGGATACACAGCCACCAAATCTGCAGCAACTGTGTGATGCTGTCAATATGGACCAAAATCTGTGAGGACCTAATAAAGTGGCAGTCAGTGCAGATTAAAGAGAAGCTGACAACAAAGGAACAACTCTGAGCAAGTAAAACCAAAACCAGCATTAAAACCACAACTTTAACAAATTATTTAATGGACACGTATCATCCAAGATCCACTTTTTTAGCCCTTAAATACATTTTGTTGCGTACTTTCAGTGTGTAGCACTACAGGAAATTGAAATGCATTCTATTCCGGTGCTGCGTAGATATCTTTATATTCTTTATGGGTCATATTTTTCAGGCTGTTCAGTTTTCTCTAGTCCCTGTGATATTTTCTGTCCTGTGATGTCAGCATTTGCTGTGGAACTGCTAAACAAGGGGATGGACATCCGGCTTACCGAATTCATGACTCCGCAATTTTTTTCTTTGTAATCCAAGTTCAGTTATGCCAAAGTTGAAAGTAGACAAGTCAAAATGTTCAGTTGTTGGGTGTATTGACCCACACGATTCCTGACATGAGCTTAAAATGTGGAATAAGCTGCGGCCTCATGTTAGGTCAGCTTCACTCTGCGTGTTTTTAAAGTTCACATTAAAACTCATTTTTATTCTTTGGCTTTAAGCTGCAGTGAGAACTATTTGAAGCTTTTATTTTATCTTTGATATTTTTGTGATTTCTTACATATATTTATTGCAGTGTGTGTTATCATGTCCATCACTTTGGTCAAGCTTATTGTTTTAAATGTGATTTATAAATAAATTTGGATTGATAAACTGTTTAACATTTTAAAATATTTTTATTTAACTTTTGCAGGATTTGCAACACAAACAATAAAACAGCAACAACATGAGGATAAAACAGATTCAGTACAAACTAACATGTAAGATAAGAACTGATTTTTACTCTGACTGCTGGAGAAAAGCTAATCACTAACACGAACTCTAACAGCTAAAACACTTTAAATCCAGGAAGAAGGTTTCCTCAAACATTTCAATCTTATGGATCTTTTGTCTCAGATGTGTTAAATTCAGGGTTGTCAAACATTCTGTCAGGGCTTGCGGGGGAAAAAAGGACCCAACTGCGGAGGCAGATGTAAAAAGTTTAAAGCGTTTATCTGCACAAATCCAACAGAACGTTTGGGGGTTATGTCCGGGTTTAGGCATGGGGAACTGGGTGGGGCTCGTCTCAAACACTCCATCAGCCAGATGATGCTTTTACTGACCCTCGGAATAAGCCGCGTTTCCATACGGGACGACTCGGCACGGGTCAACTCAGTCAACACAACTCGGCATGGTCGTGTTGTGTTTCCATTGCAACTGAGGATCACCACAGTGTGGGTGGAGTCGATATAGCAGCGCAGACAGTAGTAAAATGACGTAACTCGTATGTGGCTCAAAACACAGCACAACAATAGATGAGATAGAGGCAAGCTAACAGCTAATGCCAGTTTAATATCATCATCATGCATAAGTCCCCCATACAATGTTTTAATGGATGAAGGTTATCATTGTTAAGTATAACCCTATACCCCGAACATAATCGGCTCAGTGTACTTCAGAAGAGCCGCTGTTCACAGACTTACAGCAATGATTACCGTAATAACACCACAGTAATACCCTATATTGGTTGTGAAGTGGAGTTTCTCAACTTTCAGAACCTGTTTGAATTTTTCAGATAGGACAAACAGTCACGTTATTACGGTAATTCAAAGTTCCTTTGATCAGCCGCCTCAGGCTCTGTGCTAACCAGCTGTTCAGCTAGTAGGGGCAGGTAACGGGTGCTTCAGCGGCGATTGCTTTGCAGTATAGGGTTACAATATGTATGCTGTGTGAGTGTTTCAGATGGCTCTCATGTTACAAAACTACCTGTGCTCTGCGTGCCTCCTGTTTCTTGCTGTCAGGTTTTGAAAATGGCAGGCTTGATTCTGTTGAAGGAGTCGCTCTCATGACTCTGCTAGTGACCACATTCACTGGCCAATCAGTGGCATGATGTCCTCCGCGTCACATTTTTGTATCGCCTCGTATCGCTCAGAACCTCGGGTGAGTGGGTACAAAAAAGTACCTCCAAACTTGTACCAGTTACTAATGGAAATGCCGTCAAACCGCGGCGAGTCGAGGCGACCCGTGCCAAGTCATCCCGGATGGAAACACGGCTTTATAATACTGCTGCAATCTCACCTGAACACAACACACATTTCTGCAACTTTATAACACAAATACTAAAATACAAATAATTGCATGCTACTAATTTCTAGAAAAAATGTAACTATGGTAACATTTCCTTTCACAGCTCCCTCATCAGATCTTTACAGGAGATTCCATCAGAATTCTGTGGAGCCGGATCTCAAGGTTTTTAAGTTTGACCAGAAGAGGATCTTTGTGTGTCTGCAGATTCATTGTGATCCAATGATGGGAATGATTTCAGGCCTGCATGATCACACTGATGTTTGCACAGAGCAGATAATGAAGAGAATGTTTTTGCACATTGGTAACAGTGAAACAGTTTCTTTGCAGCGTGGTATTGTTTGTGTCGGGAGTATGAAGTGAGATTCCTGAAGCTCTTGTCACACTGGTCACAGCTGTAGTTCCCTTCAGTGTGTTCAGTGTGTGTACTTTCATGACGGTTACAATTACCTGATCGTGAGAAGCTTTTGTCACAGTGTCTGCACTTGTACGGTTTCTCTCCTGTGTGGACTCGTTTATGCACTTTAAGGTGGGCTGCAGTGATGAAGGATGACCCACACTGGTCACAGAGGTGCTTTTTAACCCCACTGTGGAAGAGTTCATGGTGTTTTAATTCACTTGGTGTGGGGAAGCTTCTCCCACATTCCTTGCAGTCCTTCAGTTTGTGTCCAGTGTGTCTACGCTGATGTGTTTTTAGGTTCTGTTGCTGAGTGAAAGTTTTCCCACAAAGGTCACAGCGAAACGGTTTCCCACCACCACAGTGATGACAGGGCTGAGAACTGGATCCATCTGTGTGGCTCTGCTTCTACACAAAGACACAAAGACAGTGTAAGTCAGAGAATTCCTTCAACATTTTTATCCTGTACGTCGCCTGGAATAAAGAGCATCTCTGCCAACGTCCAATTACATTTTACTGTTTACATTACAACACTCAGCTTACTGGGATACAATAACTACAATACTACCACCATAATACTGCAATATCACTGTGCTACTGAACTGCTACCAACATAGTGCTACAATAATAATGTCACACTATAATAAAACTAATGTAATACTACAATAACACTTTAGTACTGCATTACCACCACTGTTAAGGTACAACAACATCAATGTAATACTATAATGTTTACATATATGACCAGAATACCACAGTAATACTACAATATTGCTAATGAAATACTATATACCACCATCATACTATACAGAGTACATTCATAGAGCACAACAAACTGTGGGACTCACTATAAGTGAGCAGTGAGTGATTTTGGACACAGCTGTGTCTGTTCATTTTTCATACGGCTCATTTCATACAGACTTTCTCCTGCAGCCTTCAAACAAGTCACACTTTGACTCTGTGAGCTGGAGAACGGTGGAACAAAGAGAGGACATGAGAGGAAGATGAGACTCTTTCTAAGGTAAAGACTGCTCAGCAAGTGTCCTTTGATAAACTACTAATTTAAAGCTTACAGGTAACGTTATCATTCATTTTAGAGTTTTAGTCAGATATTGGATCTGTACATGATGTTTCATCTTCTAGAAAGTTTTCTGAAAGCAAATGAAATGATAATTCCATGTTATTCAAAGTTTATAGTGGACAGTAAGTGCAGGCTAAACTGGGTAGTTTGCAGTGTTGTGGTTCAGTTTACAGTGATGAACTCTGTTGGACTGCTGCAGGGCAGACTGTGGGATCCTTGGTCACTGCTAGGTTAGGTCCTGGTAGCAGCAGAGACATTATGAGAGAGAGACATGGAGCTCAACTCTGAACTGAAATTTCTGACTAAATATTAGATAGAAAGATGGTGGAAGTAGAACTACCAGGAGAGAAGCTGTTAAAATCTGATTTGTGTACAAAGAAAACTTTTAGCTGATTTTATCAGATCTGACTGAATATTCTGTACATGAAATTTTTATGTCCCGTTGATCTTTGAAATGAAAGTTAATTTAGATAATGCTTCAAATTAACTGCAAGTGCTCCAGTGTGTTTCAATATGGCTGCAAAGTAACAGGACTCACTTCTAGAAGGAGTCATCAGTTTGAATTTAAGCTTATTGTGTTCTTTAGGGACACTTGCCAAACTCCAGCAGCCATAATGGCAAATGTAACATGGACCTATATATGGTAGGAAGAGGTTACACCACCCAGGAAGCTCCGCCCACACACAGCAACAGGAAACCAGGTGAGTCAAAGACAAACAATGTAAATGGTTTTAAAGGCCCACTTCCAGCTCTGCTGTGGAAACATTAACGTAAACGAGCCAAATATACGACAAAAAGTGGCATCATAAGCAAACAGCAGAGCAGGCAGCCTGTTAAGGACCGACTCCCTGTGACAAATATTTAAACTGTTTGTAGTTTGGCTCTGTTTACTCTGTGCTAACAAAGCAAAGGTGTTTTTACCTGCAGACAGAAGAATTTGGGCTTCAAAGCAAAGAATTAAACAGAAATGTTTTGATAATTTGTTCTATGGTTGGATTTTATTATTTATTTTTATGACAATAAAATTATTTTTATTCTATCTACACCTGACTGAAGAAGGAGCCACTGTAAACCAACATAAAGACCCATATATGCAGAAATAATAATACCATGATATACCAGGAAACTGCTGTATCATAAATAATACAGTGATATAAATGTTTGTCACTACAAAAAGTAATAACTTAGTTTCTTATGATCATAGAAGCAAAAATCATAACTGAACAGTTGTTCCCAACAGTCAGGCTAAAGTTACAAGATCAAAATAAAAACACATACCTCACAGTAACTGCACTTGTAGAGTCTCTCTCTGCTGTGGATCTGTTGGTGTGCTCTCAGGTGCTTTGGAGCTTTAAAAGTCTTATCACACTGGTCACATTTATGAGGTCTCTCCTCAGTGTGGGTAAACATGTGTTGTTGTAAGTGTGCGTCTGTTCCAAACTTTTTGCCACACTGATCACAGCAGTACACATCCTGTCCAGTGTGAATGCGTAGGTGTGTATTTCTGCTCTCTGGCTGACTGAAAGTTTTTCCACAATAGTCACAGCTGTATGCCTTAATTCCAGAGTGGGTAACTTGATGCTTCTTTAAGCTGCGACTGTGAGTGAAAGCTCTGCCACACTGATCACAGCTGAACAGCTTCTCTCCACTGTGGATTAGTTTGTGTGTTTTTAAGCTTCGAGACCAGGCAAAAGACTTTCCACACAAGTCACAGCTGAACGGTTTCTCTCCAGTGTGGATCACTTGATGTTTTTTTAATGAACCCTTACTAGTAAAATCCGTCCCACACTGATCACAGGTGTATTGGTTTCCTCTCTTCCTTCTGTGAGGTTTGTCAGCCTCCTGACTTCTCGCTCCATGTTGGTCCTGCAGTGACAGAGATACAAACAGAGGCAGTGAGTGAAATGCAGTCGTGGAACAAACTTCAAACTCCATTAATATTAGAGTTTTTTTGGAGCCTCCAAAGATCTACTAGGTCTATTACCTCCACCTACTGGTGACAGTGGCACATTACATGCAGCCATGTACAGGGGAAAAGAAGAGGAAACATAAATTTATGGAAAATGAATTCAAAGCATTAATTGGACATCCTGGTTATAAAGAATCATAACAGTCCAGCTTCAAAATGCCAAAGGATGGGACAACACTGCAAATGGATGAAAGCCATCCTGGAAACTTGTTTCATCTGTGAGCTAACAGACACATCCTGGTCAAAGATGAATCCAAGATTCCTCACAGGACTACTGCAGGCCACATGAATGCCATAAAAGGACAGCAAACACACTTTTTCAAGTACTGTATGCATATATTTTCTAATAAATAAAGCAAATATGAGCTCTCTCTCACTGAGTTTCTGATCACACTGACAGACAAACTCCACAGTGTTGAACTGCAGTTTGTGATGGTAGTTGTTGTTCTGCTCTGCAGCCTCTGTGAGTTTGGTGTAGCAGCACATGAAGCAGCTCTCCACCTTCTGCAGCTTCTGCTTAGAGTGACCCTAAAGCTTGAAGCAGATCTTCAGAGCAGAACAAGGACTACTGCCACCAGCTGCAGTCCAACACAGTGGAGTTGGAGTGTGTTGAACCACGGGATGAGAGACTCTGGGGATCACCACAACAGCAACATCAACAGCTACTGGTACAGCATTTCCAAACCAGTAAGAACTGGAATCAAACTGGTTGGAAAACAATGAGATCTAATGAGGAGAGAGTGGAAAGGTGCTATGAAAATAAGAAATGTGTAATTATAACAGTAATGAAAATGACATTATAGATCAAATACTGTTAAATGAAAATGATGTACTGCAGAGGTCACCAACAGGCAGACCTTGGTCTGGATCTGGAGCAAAATGATGTCTCATGCAGACCCAAACCTAATACCGAAACAGAAATGGCCACTTAAAATCTTTGAGCGCTTTCTGGTTTACCGGCGCAGCTTTTACAGTCCTTACTGTAGTGGTGAAGCGGCCAAAGAAACCCACTGACCAATTGCGTGCGGGTTTGGCCGAGTTTGGCCGTACCACGTGATACCACCAAGCTGTTTCCTGTTGGCCATAAACTTTGTAACAAACAGGGTTATTATAGTTAACAAAAACTAACAAAATAACAACTGAAATTAAAAAAAAACATTTTCATTCACTGAAATAAAAACTATAATTAAAAGGAATAAATGATAGCTAACTAAAACTGTATATGGAGTTTACAAAACTAACTAAAACCAACTGAAATTACAGATTAAATGACCTTCATTTTTGTTATTTTATGTAAAACCCTTGTGGATTGATATGAAATTATTTTTTCCGCTCTAGCAGTTTAAGCTGGGAGCGCCATCGGGCAGCTGTGTGCGTGATCACCTCACTGGTCCACACAGTAATGGCAGTGGTATAGGGTTGGTCTCATGAAATTTTGTCTGACTGGTCCTCTTTACATTTTATTTCAATACCCCTGATATATTGTATGATAAATTGTGGGTTTGATCTGAATCTTGATTATTAATGTCTTTGTTTCAGTGTCCTGTTAAAATGTGACCTTTTTATTTGGTCTGGTTGTAACTTCAGTGCTAATTGGGACCATAATAAAACAAACCAACAGCAGCTGATGAAGTCACACAGTTTCAATAATAGTGTAACACTGAGATTTTTCTCACCTGTTGTGTTGAACTCATTGTTTCCTCTGTAGAGGCTGAAAATGTTCCTCTGCTGCTCCGTCAGACTCTCCTCCTCCTGATGATCAGCTGCAGGAGAACAGATCTTTATTAGAAGCTACCACACTGCACTGTTTGGGGGAATGAGCCCTTTAAGGCTGGATTTGGATTGATACACTTTTGTGGGATACGGCCGGTTCTAGCCGGCTCTGTTAGGGTGGGCATCTAGAAACAGTAGGTGGGAAACTTGTTTGAAACAAAGACAGAAGGTCTGAACAACAGTAACAAACAGGTTTGTGGTTGGAGTCCCTGTTCATGTGCTGACATCTCTGAGACGACTGTTTGTATTTGATCCCTGACAAAAAGAAGCAGAGCAAACAAAAACCTGAGCACAGCAACATTTAGAAGATTCATTTGTTCCAGCAGCTACAGGATGGTTTCTACAGGCTGAAGAACATCAGTCAGTGCAGGAATCAACATCTGCACAGTGATTTTCTATCAGAGGAACAAAGTGAATGCAGACACACACAGAGACAGACTCTCTCCAAACCCTCAGAACAAAAGCTGTCCAGCTTTGTGTGTCTGTCAAAATGCTTTTTACACATCCTGCTGGAATCAGTGTTGTTACAGCTGCAGTCAAAGCAAGATGGAAACCATCAAGAAGGAAAGTTCTTGATTCACCACAAAGGGAATAACAGCAGAAAATCAGCATCATTGTTCCTGGAAGGAGAGCTGAGAGTGAGCTTTGGATTCTACTCTGCTGGGAACAAAGACAACTGGAGACACCACAGGATACTAGCTCCTCCTGTTCTGCTTCATCAGGTTCACCACCTGGGGTGCATGTGTAGTTGGTACATCCTGATCTAAAGTCTCACACAGACTCACACTGACCATCTGATGATGAATTATATGTCACTCTGACACAAGTAAACACTTGATCCCTCGTGTGCCTCTTTTCCACAACTATCTACTCGGCTCGATTCAGTTCGACTCGGTTTTGTTCGCCTTCTATTACATTTACATTACACGCTACGCCATGAGCTGACCTGCACCTTCCTAGAAATGTAACACATTTAGACTATAAATAAGTATAAAACATATAGATCTGTAACCTTTATAACCTATTTTATTGTTACAATGTTTGAACTGAATCATTAAAAAAATACTGCATCAACATGGATATCAGCTTGTGTGGTTGCTGTACTGTCACCAATGTTTTTATCTTATTCATAACTAAAAAAAAAGGAAAAAAAAAAAAAAAAAACAAATAAAATGCTGCGTCAAAAGGAATGAATGATACTTTATTGATCCCACAGGGAAATTATAGTTAACAGAACATCCATCCAAGAAATGACAAAGTTATGAAGTTGAACTTTAATTTTCAGGCAAACCGATTTGCTCAGGAACAAATGAAATGCTGAAATAAACCAAACACCAGCCATTAGAGATCATCTGAGGGAGCTGTGTCTGTGTTTAACTTCCAATCAGCGGCGAAAGCCAGCAGGGCTTTGAAAAGGATGTGACATCTTAAAAGACATTAAGTGAGACATCTTAATTGAAACTGAAAAATTATTTTGAACCCGAAAAAAAAAAATTTAAACAGGAAAAAAAGAAAAAGTTTTGCAACTGAAAAAAAAAGATTTGAAACAAAAAAATATATTTCAAAACTACATTTCTGATTCAAGTTTTTTTTTTTTTCACTTTCAGATTTTTTTTCGCAGTTTCAATTTTTTTTTTTTCGAGTTCAAACTTTTGGCCCTGTTTTGGCGTGGGGGGGGGGGCTCAGATGATGATAGCAGTGATCAGGTAATAAAAAGAGATGGAGAGTGAGAGGGCCGCTTCCCCAGGGTCCCATTTCCCGTTCAAAATGCTCTCATTCTGGCTCTGGGGGAGCTCGGAGCTCCAGGCAGGATGCTGAATGATTTCGCCCGGCCACGGCTCACTTCCCTCGCATACAATGTGTGGAGGAGGTGCCTCTCCCTCCGGCGGAGGTCAGGGAGGCGGGGCCGTGCAAGTGAACGGGCCCCTTCCCCAGGTCCCTCATCTCCTCTTTGCCTTTGGAAGGGGCACACATACTGTATCCGAAGATGGTGAGCCGTGGCCGGGCAAAAAAAATTCAGCACCCCGCCCTGGAGCTCCGAGCTCCCCAATGAGAACATTTTGAACGGGAAATGGGACCCGGGGAAGCGGCCCTCTCACTCGCACTGCCCCAGGGACCCTCCCTGAAGAACGGTAAATATTTCAATGGGCGTCGGACCATCCAAAGTATGAAGTTAAATTTAAACGTCAGTCGTTTTTATTCAGAAAATCCACTCCCTTTGCATGTGGTTTCATTGATTTAAGGCTGACTTGCCACTTCCAATATAGCGGACTAGCCAACGTATAGCAGTGACACAGTCCATGTCACGCTGTTTCTGTAAACTGCTCAGGTATCAACAGTGAATGTGTCTGTTTTCTCTCCATCTCTTTTTATTACCTGATCACTGCTAGCGCCCGCAGATGAGGACGAACATATGTCTATGATGATGAGTCTTCTGCTTTACTTTGAGGGCATGGGAAATCTCCAACACGGGCTTAAAATGCTGTGCAAATCTGTCAAGATCATATTTTTTCCTCAGAGATTCGAGTCGTGTATTCACATAAGCTGCTTGTATCGGTAAAGCATGTTATCTTTCAAAACCAGTCACATACGTATAGAATATCAATGCTGCATTAAAGACAATTCCAGTTCCCACGGTCCCTGAATGCAACAGCTGGGACTATGTTGTTCAGCCACTGTGTTGAGCTGTCAGTCATGATTCCACACCCCCGTCATTTGAGGCTCCGCCCCCCCACGCCAAAACAGGGCCAAAAGTTTGAACTCGAAAAAAAAAATTGAAACTGCGAAAAAAAATCTGAAAGTGAAAAAAAAACCTGAATCTGAAAAGTAGTTTTGAAATATATTTTTTTAGTTTCACATCTTTTTTTCCAGTTGCAAAACTTTTTTTCATGTTCAAACTTTTTTTTTTTGGGGTGCAAAACTTTTTTTTTTCCTGTTTAAAATGTTTTTCGGGTTCAAAATAATTTTTCAGTTTCAATTTTTTTTTTCGAACAAACTTTATGGCCCCAATTTAGCTCCATAGACTTCCGACGTGTTTTTTAGTTCGACCGGCAGCCGTACCGTAATATGTGGTACAAATGCGCAACGCAATTCTACGTGCTGCTAGCTTGACTGTGTCTTAAAAAATGAGGGCTCATTTGTGTGTAGCTGCAGTGAGCGCGGTCGCTGCTGCGTGTCTTTAGCTTTTTGTCTCCTGCACTTTGTGTTTTGTCCTGTGTGTTGCTGCTGGGATCTCTATGCTCCTCTTTTCTCTCCTCACCGCCCAGCTGCTTTATGAACATCATTTTAAGGAGTTCACTTCCTCTCACGTGTTCATCCACAGCAGCTGGACAATAAAGTTTATTGTGACCCTGATACTGCAGCAGATCGCTCTCATCCATTTCCTGTTCTCCCTTCAAATAGAAATGAGGCTGTAGAGGTTTGGAGCAGGCAGAAAAACAGAGTTTCTGCTCCACCTTCTCCCAGCATGCTGAGCTAATGATTAGCTGGTGTTTGTCTCCAAACACTCTCTCACTCTCCTCTCAGCGTGTTCACAATAAAGTGAACAGACACCGAGGAGAGCAGCAGAAGAGCTCATTCAGGAGCTCAGCTCCAGATTAACTGAACTCACATTAAAGTTAGCTCCTGCTTACCTTTAGATGACAAGCTGCGGGATGAAGCTGCAACTCTTTCCAAACACACAGACATCAGCGAGCACACACATGCGCGCTTCACGGCAGAGACATCCCACTTCCGGTTAATCCCACTGAACAGGAAGTGGCTGCGATTGAGTCGGTAGCGCAGCAGGGGGCGCTCCAGAGTCGCGTCTGAGCTCCCAAAGAAGTGAGTCCAAATCCGTCCTTCCTCCTTTTCCTGATCACTTTACCTTCATGTGGATGGAAAACGTCATGAGGTGAAGGAAAGGAGTGAAGGAGAGTTGATAAGGAGTTAGGAGCCTCAGACTGCTCTGACACTGATTAATAATGTGATGGAGGATGACACGAGTCTGCTGGGTGGAAACTCCAAAGTCCTGAAGATGGACTCTTAGATGTTTGTCCAGCGTGTTGTTGCAGTGTTGTTTCATGCAGCTCATATAAAAGCAGAGCAGCAGCAGGAACATCTGCCTTCATCACTGAGGCTGTCATTGGAGAGAAAAAGGAGCAGGAAGCCCATAAAGTCACATTCAATGTTGGTCACATTGAATGTGACTTACAGGTGTACCACTTTATTAGGTACAGATGCATTCTAACACAGAGGTCAGAGGTGAAGGTCAGGCTGCTTTGAAGTGGGTTAGAGCAGCAGAAGACCACAGCGGGTGCCCCTGCTGTCAGCTAAGAACAGGAAACTGAGGCTACAGTTCACACAGGCTCAGCAGACGTGGACAACAGAAGATAAAGAACACCTGGAAACACGTCACCTGGTCTGATGAGTCTCAGTTTGTGCTGCAACATTCAGATGGTCACAATCTGGCATCAACAACATGACAGCACGGCTCCATCTTTGGACCAAGAGATTGTATGGAGATAAATTTGTCTCAAAATTATTCAATCAAACAAAAACTAATCTTAATCAAAAAAAATAAGTTGTGGTCAAAACTTTTGGAATTGTAATGAAATATTTTTTATGTAATGGAATATTTATTTTGGAAAAAAAACAGGTTTTTCTATAAAACTTTTTTATTCAAATGACTCATTTGTTTCTCATGAAGAGAAAAAGTTATTTGCAAACCATAAACTTTTATTTGCGTATGTCAGAAATCTTTGGTTACAATTTTCAAACCTTTGGTTTTGATGCTCCCTGTTTTTGGCTGAACTCAAAGGGTTTTAAGTGCTGGTAACATGAACATCCTGGGCGGCGCCTAAAGACAAGTGATGTAAGATGTATCCCTAATGGTTAGTGCTGACTAAAGCGGCAAACTCTGATCCCTCCCACCCCCCGAAACCGGCTTAAAGCCACTTTTCCATACGGAATAACTCGGCGCTGGTCGACTCAACTCGCCGCAATTTGACAGCATTTTCATTAGAATCAGGTACCCTTTGCAGGGCCTTTTTTCGTACTCACTCACCTGAGGTTCTAAGCGAGCCAAGGTGATCCAAAAATGTGACAGGGAGGACAGCATGCCACTGACTGGCCAGGGAGTGCCGTCACTAGCGAAGTCATGAGAGCGACTCCTTCACCAGAATCGAGCGTGCCATTTTCAAACCTAACAGCAAGAAACCTGGCAGGGTTCTTGTTGAGCTTACATTGATCAAAACAACGGTGCATTATAAAATAGTGGCGTATGAGGTTATTGTTTCCTTCATGAATAATAACATTTTTACCCCTCACATGACAGAGACTTTGGGTTTTTAGCTGTTTATTAGGGACGTACAACTAGTTGGGTAATACTATTCTAAACCTGTGATGTTTTACTTTATGTTCTTATAATGTTGTTGGAAAAGCATGAGAAACCTAATGCAACAATGCTTTTCACAGTGGTGATGGTTTATTATGGTTGAATAAAAAACAGAAGTATACAGAGTATTCAGAAAGTTTTACTATGGATTTTAAAATCAGAAACTAAAGTAACTCAGACCATGGTAGTTGAGGACTGTAGTTAAAGTATACATGACTGTGATCAGGATTATTTTATGCAGTGTGTTTTTTCCGTGATCAATGTGATACATACATGACTAGATTATGAGGTTAACATTGATTTTTTAAAATTTCAATAGCATAAAAAGCAAAACACAGAGAATGCATCACACACATAATCTATGTTTGCCACCATGGCAAGTTCTGCATCTACAATATTGTAGCTAAACTCACCTGAACTCAAGAGCAGAACAGTTCATGTATTGTCATGTTGATATTTAATGATGGTCTCACCACAGTATTTGTCATCAGGTGTGTGATCCACAGTGTGTGAAATCCTTTGGAAATGAACTTCAGCTTCAGAGAAGTCTGTGAACAGCTTGTTAAATGTGTGATCTGATTAGATCTTTACTGTGCTGTCTGAGAGCTGCAGAGGATAGTGGTGTGCGATACTGCAAAATATCGTATCGATCGATACCAAGTAACTACAGGGCCAGTATCACCGATACTGATACAGATACCAATACTTTTAAATAATTAAGGTGACTTTTGATGACCTTTAAGTGGTTTGTGATTTTTCCTTTTGATCATTAATTAGTTAAAACCCATGATAGAATTAGGCAAAGTTTCGAGGTAAATTAAAAAATACTTTATTATAATAAAAGTTTTTTTCTGCAACAATAGAACAAAAACATTTTCCTCATATATTGTGATGTCTGGAATTTTCCTTAAAGTACACAAAATGATCACTCAAAAAAAGCTTAAACAGTGTGCTGAGGAGCTATGATATAAAAAAATAAAATAAAATGTATTATTATTGCACTGCTTTTCTTCTTCTTCTCTTAAATAAACAAACTGTACAAAGTTATTATACTGCAACAAATGTTAAAAAAACCATTAAAGCAAATTCATTTTTTCTTCAAGTAAAATATGTTTAGAATATACAGGAATAAAACAAAATTGCTCCTTTTAAGTGAAGTTCTTTTCTGGCTTTGACTAAATAATTACAGATCAAAAATAATTTGTTAAAATGCAATAAATAAAGTGCAAATAACTAAACAACCTCGAAAGGCTTGAGTTCAAAAAGATATTCCCAGAAGCCTTTCCGTGCCCCTGCCTGCATTATTTTTCCACCAAAGCAGTGGATCCTGGTCCCGAGGAATTGGGCTCTCTTTTGAGTACCTGCACATTTCAATTAAGGCATCAGTGCCAGCTGTCCGATGCTGCTGAGATGCAAGGACTTGAGAATCAAATTCTGTCCATATCCCACCTTTTGCAGCAGGTGGGGATGCAGAAGACCCTGCGGACAAGCTTGAAGTAGTTGCAGGAGACGGGGCAGAGCTGATGGCAGAGCTTGATGCACATGATGATGGTGCTGAGGTCTGATTCACAGTCTGCATTTCAGTGACAAGTCGAGCTTTTACAGGCTCAACATTTGCAGAGTCACAGAATCCAAAGTTTTTAAATCTAATGTCCAGGTAGGTGCTGACAGCAAGACCGTAAAACATTTCAATAGCTCTGAAACAATGGTGACATTGTGCTGACAGCTCAGCAGCTAGCTTGCTGCCTTGATGCTCAGGAGTTACAGTGGTTCTGAGAAGCAGTGACACTTTTGAAACTGAAGCATGTTTTTCAGCTGATATCTTCCTGGTTACTTCCTCAAATGTTCTCAGTGCATTGATTGAGAGATTGATGACAAACCATTCTTCCTCACTTAAGCAAAGTGAGCTCTTTCCAAGGAGACAGAGGACTGTGGTAACTGTCTCCTTTTGCTCAGACAGTCTCTCCCACATGTAGAATACAGACTTCCACCTCGTCTCAACTGCTTAAATTATTTTGTGTTCAGGGAACTTCTGCTGCTTCTGAATTTCATTGAGCTTGTCTGCAGCTTTAGTGCTATAGTGAAAGAAAGCAACAATAGTGCTGCTTTTATGCTGAATTTCAAGTAAGTCAAGGTAAGCCTTTAAAGAGTCTTTCACCACCAAATTTAAAGTGTGAACAAAACATGGGTAGTGTGCACAACCCGCTTTGTGCACAGCAGCAACCATGTTGGCGCCATTATCAGTTACAACAGCCAGAATTTTGTCTGTTAAGCTCCACTCTTCCACGATTCTGGTTCATTGTGAACAAATATTGTCTGCAGAGTGTTTTCCAGGAACAGAGCACGTTTCTAGCACATATGCCAGCATTTGCCAGTTTTCATGTATGATGTGGCATGATACTGTTAAATAGGCCTCTGTGGCTCTTGATGTCCACATGTCATTTGTAAGCACAACATTGTCCACACCACTCATTGCCTTTCTGACCTTAGAGCAGCAGTCTTCATAAAGAGCTGGTAGTTTTCTCTCCATTAAAGATTTTCTACTTGGAATTTTTTTATACCGTGGGTCAATTGTCCTCACAAAGTTCCTGAAGCCATCATTCTCCACCATGGAAAGAGGCTGCAGGTCCTTCACAATCATTTCTGCCAGGCTCCTCGTATTAAACATTATTAAATCATTTTCAGCCTGAAAATATAGCCACACAGCGCTCCTCTTCCTCTCTGCCATTTCTCTGCTCCCTCTCAGCGCTGCTTGTGCATGTAATCTGCTGCCGACCGGGCCTGCTTGCTCTCTTGTCTGGCACAGGTCAGTCACGTGACGGTATAACATCAGAACACTGCGGGGAGGCGTGGAGCAAAGCTGCCTGCTGCTCAGAGCTGTGACTGGAGCGGAACTTATACAGACAGTCGGCTCAGATCCTTGATGAAACCAATGAAACCGCAGCAGTGCAAGAGAGAAACTAAAGCTATCGATCTCATTACACTGGTATTGATCACTATCAATACCAACGTTGGTATCGATACTCAAGATTCAAGAAGACTTTATTGTCATTATATGTAAACATGTAATGAAATTTGCGTTCCAGAACACCCATCCAAGAGAAATACAAACACAGAAACAAACAGGGGGGACAGGTGTCTGAGGTCATGCAGCCGTTTACTGGCGCTACCTTTAGCAGGAAAACAGAAAGAGATACACTGGGATAGGTAGGTTCAAAGAAATCATCTTGTACTGTGTTCATTATGAACACCTTACGAGGTTCCAAAAAAACACCTCAGCAAAGCAGCAGCACATTTAAAGCTGGAGAGCACTAGGGTGGGTAGGGGAGGGGCTGCCAGCGGAGACGAGCAGGATACTGTGATGGTCACACAGCTTCCGACCAGCAGTTCATGATAATGTTCATGATAAGATGGTACAGTCAGGCTTGGTTGCCAGGATATCAGTTTCATACAGGTCACAACACGGAGCGGGGGTGAAGAGCATCTGTTTACAAACATCTCCATATTATCGATATTTGGATCGATCTGTCCACCACCAAGCAGAGATCTCAAACACTGACGCCTGATTGACTCACAGTGGGGTTTGTTAGAGAGAAACATGTTCATAAATCCATCAATCCAAAAGTGTTTCTTTAACAAGTCCTGTCTTCAAGCTGATCTAAGTGTGAGTCACAATAAACTTCAGTGGAGCTTCTTTAACTGTTTCCTCTGATCTGCCTTTGTGGATGATACAACTAGTTCAGGTGGATTTTGGATGTTAGTGTGTTTAAATATTGTATGCATATAGTATTTGTAACCAATACTGAATGGAAATTTGGATCAGCTTTACTAATCACCGTTATCACCAGTCTCAGATTTATTTCATTGGATGTGTTCAAAAGCATTTTTCCTGTATTCTGATGCCGTTACACTGTTACATTCAGGGACACTCAGGAAACTCCAAACATGCTGCAGTCTGTACAGAAACTCCTGCAAACACATGTGCAGTAAACTCTAAAGGTCAGCGTTACAGCTTTGATCATTCACTTGGGTTACTGGCTCTCATCCATGAAATATCCTCTATAGCATTAATGTATGAATCAGATCTGCCAATGTGAATATCCGATGTCTGTAGTTTGGATTTAGAGTGTAACAGGACAGTTGGAGGTTTTCAGTGTTTGAAATGAAGCCAGAAAACTCCATGTTTGAAGTCAAACTGACACACAAAGTGATGTGAGTCTGTGGAAAGCCTTCAACAACATTTCCCAGCTGATTCTAAAGATGCTTTAAGGCCAAACTGATCTGTTTCTGCTGCTCCTGACTGTGAGGATGTCCTCAAACGCCTCTCTGTGTGTTTCCTTCCGGTTTAAAGTTTACTTTCACTTTTTCTTTCTCCTGCTGATCCTCTCCATGTGAAGGTAATGGAAGGAGCCTGTAATGTTTTCCTGGCTAACATCAGCTGCATTAAATCTGTAGCTAAATAACTAAATGCTAAATAACTAAATTCATGACAGCAGCATTTAGTAAACTTTGATCTTGAACCTTAATGGGCTTAGCCATCATGACAGCCTCTAACTCTGCTGCTGCTATCTGACCAAGTCGAGCTCAGGGAGTAGCCCTGTTAGCATAGCAGTTGAGGTTGGAAGCAGGTAGCAGCCAGCAGTCAGAGTGTGAAGCCTCTGTCAGCAGCAGCTTGGTCCTGGCCATTGTTCCTGAAATAAAGCTGCTCTCTGCCATTTCTACAGTCATGTTGGACCTGTTGGTTTGTAGGACTCCAGGAATGAAGGCATTTGCCCTTCGTGTGCTTTGGCATCGCACAGACCTCACTTTGACCCCACCCTCCAACCCCCAGACTTCACTTAAACACCAAGCTTGCCCACCTCGCTCATTCCACCCCTTCTTGCGACACCAAGGGGGACCCAACCCCATCCCCGGACCTTCGGCGTTTTTTGAGAGCTGAAAGCAAGTTTTCTTAGACAAGTTGGCAACAGTGGCCCAGATAAAGGAGGAAGGTTGAATGTAGCTAGCAGTCGCACCCCACATAAGTGTTATCCTTAAATTTGATATTCTCACATTAAACAATGTGGGACAAAATTGATTTATGCAGTGTGGGTCTATGGAAATCATTAAAGTTATAAAGTTATTTTATTTGTAGTTCTAAACATATTTAGGGTGTTTTTTTATTCACTTTTTTGTCTCTCCAGAGATGTTATTCCTAACTCCTACAACTAGATGCAAAACCAATTATGCAAATTAGGTGATGATGTCATATAGCAACTTGTAACAACTTTTAGGACAGCCAGTAACTACTTTCTTTACTGAGGAGTTGGTAACAGTGGTGTGCATGCTTTTCAGGGTGGAGCCCGCTGGAGACCAGCTGGTGAGAACAGAAGGTCTGAGGAAGTGTAAGTGTGTTTTTAATGTGAGTGATGAAAACAAAGCAGCACACATTCAACCATCTTCAAACTGTCACATCACTCATTCACATCTCTGATGTCAGGAGTCATCATCAAAGTGTCAATCAATGAACAGATGATGGATCAATAACTGCAGCTGGATTGTGTTTGTTCTCTCCATCAGATTCCTGTCAACTCACAATCGACACAAACACAGTGAACAAATGGCTCAAACTGTCTGACAACAACAGGAAGGTGACACAAGAGGGACATCACTCATATCCTGATCATCCAGACAGATTCGATGTCCATCCTCAGCTGCTGTGTAGAAATGGTCTGACTGGTCGCTGTTA